>NC_056725.1:146897057-147099557 GCF_019279795.1 Protopterus annectens
TGCAACATAGATGGATTTCCTGACTACTGTGGCGATGTGATTATCAAGGGAGAGACTAATGTCCACCTGGGTCCCAAGGTCTCTCACATTCAGCATTAAGTAGACTGCCGCCTATGTGGTAGTTCATGTGTACAGAGTTTTTACCAAAGGGGATGACAATGCACTTTTGGGCATTGAGCTTGAGGCCATGGCTCTGACACCAGGCATCTGTCTCACTGAGACCCTTCTGTAGGATGTCCACATCATTTGCGCACTGCAAACTTCGTTAGCCAAAGGCCTTCTGTATTAGCCTGCACTTGAGAGAAGTAGATACCAAACAGGAGAGGTCCCAGGACTGAACCCTGTGTTATTCCACTTGTCACTGGTTTGAAGTCAGATTTGGAGTCTGCAACTTTTACACTGTGGGTTTTGTCAGTGAGCCAGTTGGCAACCCATCTTGTGACATAGGGATTTATACGTACTTTAGTGAGTTTAGCTATAATTCCAGAATGGGGATGGTGTCAAAAGCCTTGGCGAGGTAAAGATAGGCTGTGTGAACCACCTTACCCTCATCTATGGCTTTGGTGACTGCCTCAAAGAAGTCGATCAGGTTCAGGAGGCATGATCTGCCTTTCACAAACCCGAACTGGGTGGGGTCCAGAGTTTGGAGGTTAGCAGTGTCTTTGTTTATGAGTTCAATGATGATACGTTCCATGGTCTTACAGACCAGGCTTGTCAGGATAATATGGAGATAGTTTCTGGGATCAGTGGTGGCTCCCCCTTTGTGGAGTGAGATAACTATTGCTGTGCGCCATTCAGTGGGAACAAAGCCTGATGTGAGGCTATGATTGAACATCGTGCTTAGGTGGCGAGCCAGTTTGTTCTGAAGTTCTTGTAAAACGTAGCCTGGGATGTTGTCCAGTCCCATGGATGCTGTGTTTTTGGCTTTAGAGAGTGTAGCTATTACCTGCATAGTTGTGATTACAGGGACTCTGAATTCTTCCTGTATAGATATGGGCCCTTTAGGGGTTGAGAGAGAGGTAAAGTTAGCACTGAACCTATCTGCCAGGATGTTGGCAATATCATTTGGTTCTGTAATTTTCATGCCATTGTGCTGTAACTCAGAACAGATCTGGGTGTTGCCATTGAGATTCTTGACATAGCTATAAAATGCTTTGTGGTTGTCCCTAGAATCAGTGGCGATTTTGTTTTCGTAGCTAGCTTTGGAGGATCTTGTAAGGGATCTCAGCTTCTTACTGAGGCTGACCAGGGATCTCCTCCACTCATGGGATTTTACTATGTTTTGCAACAGTTACTTCCTTCTGTTGTAGAGATGTTTATGGCAGGGGACCACCAGATTTGGCTTTCTTTTTTAGGAGGATAGCGTCTTGGTTCTGTTTGGGATAGCACGATCCATGCACTTGTGTAAGAGCTTATAGAGTGCATTTGTGTAGGATTCGGCAGTCGTAACTGTATCTGCATGAGTGTCATGAAGTTCACCACTTCTGTCTTAAGAAGCATGAAGTTGGATATGGAGAAATTGTTTACCATGGTTTCTTAATGGGAGGTGGGGGCAGGATGTGGATACCTAGGGTGATTAGCTTATGGTCGGATCTGACCAATGAGGAGTTGACTTCAGGTGTGGAACACTGGTCACTCATGTTGGTAATGACTAGGTCCAGGATATTGTTGCCCCTCGTGGGGGAGTGGATAAGATGATCCAGGACATTGGAATTTATGAATTCCAGAAAGCGTTGAGTTAAGGAGTTGGTACATGAGTAGTTTTCCCTGTTAATGGTGGGGTAGTTGAAATCACCTATTATTTGGGTGTTTGGTTGAATCCTAATATTTTCCAGTATATCAAGAAAAGAGTAGTGGGAATCCTGAGGCATGGTGAGGGATCTGTAGAAAGCTACAATTTTGATTGCAGTTTTGCCCAGAGTTAGCTGCACTTGGATAACCTCGGATGCATTATGCTAAGCAACTTGCCTGGAGGTGTGGATATCCTTAATGAATATGGACACACCTCTGCCTTTGGTGTTCCGGTCCAGGTTAGGTGGCCGAAAAGTGTGGTATGAGTTATAGCCTGGTAATGCAGGGGTGCTCTATGGAGCCTTGAACCAGGTCTCAGTCACTGCACAGATATCGCTGCTCTCCATTTTAAGGAGTGCCTCGAGGGAGTGCATTTTGAGATTTAGACTTCTAGCATTGAGTAGCATTACCCTCAGTTTTTGCTTGCCTGTTCCTGTTAAGGTGGTGAATTTATCATTTTAACCTTGCCTAAAAAAAGGCACTATAGGGGCGACAAGAGCCTTAGCCAGTATCCAGAATCCCAGAAGTGACAGTTGCAGGCCATCTCTGGCAAAGCATCATGGTCTGTCGACCATGCCGTCCCAGGCAGACAGATTCTGGATCTACTTAGAATGACACCAGAAGCTTAGCCAATTGTTGAAGTCAATAATTTTGTCCTTGTACCGTTGTATCATTCTGGGTGATGGCAGGATGCTACTCAGGGCTAGGGTCATACCTGCCTGGGCTACAAGATCGGAGAGCTCCTCCATGTCTCTTTTCATGTAGTCCAGGGAGGTATGTCTCAGGTCATTCACACTAACATGGACAATGACAGAGTCATATTTGTACTTGTGGAGTGGCCTGAGTGCGTGGGTTATGTGGCGGATCCTGGCACAAACTCTGGCAAAGATTAAACTGTTAGAGGGTCCCTTCCTCTCTATGTGCATTGAAGATGAACCTAAGCAAAAAAAAAAAAAAAAAAAAAAAAAGATATTAAGATTGACTCTGTCAGGTCACTGTCCTTTAAGACCCTTTTTTGAGCAGGAACTAAACATCCAAGTTACAAAAATGAATTGAGTGCATATGAGAGGAGTCAGTTAATAGGGAATCTTAGGACTCCACAAAGTTACCAGACTAAAAAAGAAAAATAATGTGCATGTCTCTATCTCTCTCTCCATCTTCTCCTTAATCCAGTGCTATAAATTCCCATCAAGGTGTTGTCAACATACTCCTGAAAAAATTATGTCAGGTCTGCCTTCATAAACGCTAATGCATCTATGGTTTGCAAGGGTCTATATCATGTAAATGAAACGTGATATAGCCGACAGCTTTAACATTGACACAAATTAAGTGAAAAGTGAATACGCTGAAACACCTAAACTATGAAACTCAATATATCAATGGTTGCCCAAAATGAATGGAATTACACTTACTAATTGAATAGGAAATGTAATTCTGTTTGGTTTGGCCAACCATGGTAATTTGATATATTGAATTTTGTAGTTGAGGTGTTTCGGCATTTTCAGTCTTCACTTAATTTGTACTGATCTTAAAGCCATCGGCTATATTGATTACGTGATATAGACCTGTTTGCGAATGTAATAAAATCAAAGCACTTTCCACTAATAATGAGGGAGAAGGACCCAGAGAAATGGATCATGGGAACTGCTCAGTATGGGAACTCAGGTGTCAATCAGTAAGTAGAAGTTTGTGTGCTAAGAAGTTGTTAGAGAGAAGTGAAGCATGCTGGAAACATATGTAATGTTTCCCACTGAGTTTGCTACCAACTGTGTTGTTGTTTTTACGGTCATAGTGAGATAAAGCACTAACGCTGCCCCAGTTCACTCAGATTCAATTATTATACTGGGGGGAGAGGTAGATCTTGCCCACACTTGGATAGCATCCAGTGGGAGCCTTAAGCATTGCACCCGCAGAGTCCAGACCCATTGAGCTAGTGTCACTGAATGACATTGTGCAAAGAACTAAACCCTGGGATAATATGATTGCAAAGACAAGCTTGTTTTCTTAGAGGCTGAGCAGTGTTGCAGAGCCCTAATGAGTTCTACTAAGCTGTTGATCAGTAGTAAGGAATTTCTGTTGCAGGAAATGAGGTCTGCCTGATTAGTGACTGATCAAATCCATAAGGCCAACCCACCCTTCTTACAGGAATTGACTAGTGAGCTTATCTCAGGGAATGTATGGGATTTGGACCACATGTCATGAGGAGATAGGTCCAATTTTCACCCTGTTATGATGAAGCAGGAGAACTTACTGATCTCACTAAATCTGGCGTAAAAGAAGGTTTGGAGATCTCACTCTGGAGCACTGGGCAGCTTCCTCAGGAGGAACAAATAGGCCGGTTAGAATTAGGCAGTTGGGACATTATCATCCTTCAGACAGAACCTGGATGATTGGATCGATAACAACAAATGCACCCCCAGACCTGACTGGTGTTGACCTCCTTGAGAGTAAATTGACTAGCAAATCAATGAAGCCTATGGAATTGGGTAAATTGAGTGGATTGATAGGGTATAAAAATGTGTATAAATGGGTTAGGTCTGAATTGTGATTTTGTTCTGATGAAGTCCCTCTTAAGGGAAGAAAGCGCTTAACCTTAATAAAATTGTGTTTTGATCCTGACTTTTGATATGGTGGATTGGCATGGTGAATGGAGTCTGGTTTGGTAGCCTTTGGTTCCAGGGTATAAAAATGTACCAAGACTGCGTTTGGTGAGTACTAAAAATATTAAATTGGCCTAAATCAGCCATATTTAGATTATATTAATGTGCTTCAGTGTAATGTGCCTGTCTTCTGAGTACACATTTTCCTGGATCCTATCTCACCATTTTGCCTAATTTTGTTTTATATGCCAGGGGCCATTTGAGGAGTACATTCACAAATATAGCAATAACTCTTGCTGTAGAGATTTCCACTGAGTTCAGTAGTGCCCATCCCCTTTTGTGTCTTTTTTTTACTTTTGTTTGTGGCAGGAAGACTGTTTTTAGTTCTGCGTATGTAGAGGCAGAGATCTTCAAGATCATTTTTATCCAAATGTAAAGACTTAAAAAGTAAAAAAAAAAAAGTTATGGATATTCAAATGTCATGTGTGAAAGACTTGATTTCCTTAAGGGGCCATTTGCATATATCTCATGAGGGAACCTATGTCAGATTACTGAGTTTTCAGAAACTTGGAATTCATAAGGATGAGACCATATTATCGAGTTTATAAAAACTCGAA
The DNA here is from genome assembly GCF_019279795.1 of Protopterus annectens. Lineage (NCBI taxonomy): Eukaryota > Metazoa > Chordata > Ceratodontiformes > Protopteridae > Protopterus > Protopterus annectens. The sequence continues at coordinate 146,902,066 of NC_056725.1, forward strand.
CACCAAAAAAACCCCACAAAAATCTTTTTTTTTTATGTTTGTGCAGGAGAACAAGCCCCCTGCACCCCCCATGTGTGGGTGGGATGGCCACAATACCCCCTCTAATTTATATATACCAAGTCCGAGATTGCACTACAGTGAAGAAAAAGGTAAATTTCTCAATTCTTGCTGTACCGCAATCTCCATTCAAAAGCTTTAAGTTTTCAAAAGCTCAATCATATGGTCTCGACCACATGAATTTCAAATTTCTGAAAACTCAATCAGCTGATAGGGATCCCTCATGAGCTTCTATTACAGGATGTTTAACATATCAGCTAGTGAAAACTGTAGCTTGCCTGGGTTTTTCTTGCAGTTTTTACTGAACAAGATAATTTTTATTGGAGTACTACATGCTGAAATATCTATAGCTGTGGTGTTTAACTATATACATTGACTAGTGAAAATAGTTCAGATATGCCATTTTAACTTCTCTGTTACTTACCTTGATATGTATCAAATGCGTCCTGCTTTATAATGCATCAGCTGTGAATGAAGAATGCAAGTTATTAATGATTTACCTAATATTAATAATGTATCTTTAAAAAATTTGTGCAATGCATTTGTTAACTACCATATACTGTTAAAAAGTTTACAGCCTTTGTGTCTTGGATGTGGCTGAAAAGGGGCCATAGAACAGACTACCCGCAGGGTCATCCAGTAGATAAAATAAAAAAATCTGAAGAAAGAATTTGTTAATTCACCTTGTTATTTCTGATAGCAGTGGTACATAAATTCCATTGGGAAAGGAAGGGCCATCTGGATGGTGTGTGACAGAGATGAGTACACTTACACCACCATCACAGCTGGTGACATTACTTGTAAAGCTCAGCCACTGTTAATTACCTGTAATCTAGAGTGTTGTGCATTTCATTGTAGAACTCTAGGTGGACTGCCTTCTTTATTTGACATTGCCTACATATGGATAGTTGGCTCTAAGTGGAGTTCCAAAGGCATGAGGTACAGTAACTGCTAAAATAATGAAGTCCTGCGTAGACTCTCAGCTCACCATAGCACTGAAAGGTAAACAGTTTTAAATTCCTCATGTCAAATAATAACTGAAAAATGAATGACCAAATTAAATCATTTAACTCCACCTTATAAACAAGAGTAAGGTAAGACACTACTGTCCAAGAAGGGGGAGCTACCAACAAAGTAATCTTAAAATGGAACTAAACAAATACACTTGTTGATGTACTCTCATTTCTCTCCTCAATGAAGCTGAGCTCCCACACTGCAAAATCAACTTTTGTTTCTTACTCCATCAGTGTTGGGGTGGAGTACTAAAAGGCTTCATAAAAGCTTATTGGGAGTTCTTATCTACAAAAAAGAGTTTATATATTTTCCAAAGAACATCGTTAGTGCAGCGAGATGAGATCTGCCCTTACTCTTGGGATAGTTTTATGTGTGTTGGCTTGGTGGGTGATCTCAGCTCTCAGCTAAATTTAGAAATGAAGGTAGTCATATTCTAGGTCCTTTGGCCACACGTTTCATGCTTGGTCATGTAAAGCTAACATTCTTCAATATTCCCCAGTAATTCAGATTGTTGTCTTCTTAGTTAACGAGTAAGGCAGCAGAAAATCGAAAGCATCAGGTAATTCACCGTTTTTCACACACCTTGTAACTAGCAAAAATATTGTCAATGGGTGCAGTAAGATACTGGAGATATGTGTTACAATTTGGACATATAAAGACAAATTGTGACATTAAAGCAGTTATCTACTTAGCAAGATGCTCATGCTGTGACACATTATTACAAAAAATAAACACACTTAGGAAAAGCCTATACAAGCAAGTGTACAACTTCAGAAAGACTTCCGCTAATACGTAAACATGCAGGTGCTACAATAATTTCCTCCAAATTTACTGCCATGGTGCTACTATTTCATTGCCATATTTACTTTCAAGGTGCCAGAAAAAATGTGCATAACTTTGGGTAAGGGGAGTTGGGAAACTTTTCTGGAATACCAGGAGGTATATTGTAGATCAATGTGTGTGTATGCACCTTTAAGAAGCTATCCAAAGGGTTGCACAAGTGTATAAATACTAAGCATGCGCATGTCTGACTGCCATTTTGTAGTAAGCTGTTGAGATCTAAGCATGTATGTATGTAAGGTCTGTCTGTTAGCCAGTTTGTTTGTATTTTATGATGCTGATATCCATCTTGATATGCTTCTATGCATTAAAGCATCTAAACAAAATACCCAACTTGATTGTCATCTATGTTAGAGAGGGACGAGTGACATGTTGCCAGAAGCATCATGTCTAAAAGACTTGAAGTTAGAGGTGTCATGGCTAAAATGACTTAAGGCACTTGCTTGGAACTGGTGGAATATAGAGGAGTGAATCATCCCTGCAATGTGCAAACTTTGTAAAGCAGGTCAGAAATGAATTTTAGATATTAAAACTTCCTCAGCACCATTTCTTATTCTCAAAATATGAAACAAGACATACAGAACATTCTATATGATATTTGCATAAACTGATATGTATATTAATAAAAATATTCGGATTATTAGGGAAAATGTTTGAAATAAAGTCTGAATTGCATGAAACTAATAGAATAAGGGGAAACGATTGCATTTTCACAAAGCATGTATTTTTCATATTAAGCAAAGATATTTGAGTTCTCAGACATGTATAAAGTGTCTGCATGCTTGTACAGTGATACAGTAAAGTTATTTCACAGAATACAGCCATTACAGAGCATATTTTGCAAAGTAAAGTATATTGTAGAGTTTATTGTGCATTTGAATGTTATTATAAGCTCACAGAACAGTTTGCTCATACATAATTATAAGGGTCATATTTTCATTGTGTTTGTGTATACTTTGTGGGCATGGCAGATGGAGTTAAAAAACCCATTGCACTTGTGTTATTGCTGAGAAGTGGAGAGTTTTTGAGCAACAGTACAATATTTTCATACAGGCTGCCTTTTCTGATAAAGATGACTGTACAAAGGCATTTATTCTACTTAATTTAGCTGGGTCAGAAGCCATTGAAAGGGAATGTTCATTTGAGTATGCATCTGCTATCTATACAGGAGAGGGGAAAAAACATCATATTGTTGTACCGGCTGAGTCAAGGGAGGACCCTGAGTGCTTAAAACGTAAATTTAGAGGAATGCGTAGCCCCCAGACAAATGTCACAATGGAAAGGCACTTATTTTATACAAGGGATCAAAAGTCTGGTGAAAGTTTTGCAGCATATATAACTGACCTGAGGAGTAAGGCTAAAATGTGCAGATTTGGTGATTTAAGGGATGAGTTGATAAAGGACAGACTTATGTGTGGTATAAAAGATGATGGGAGAAATATTTTGCTTCATGACAGTGACTTAACTTCAAATAAGGCCATTGAGATTTGTCAGACATATGAGCTCACAGAAAAGCACACAGATATGCTTACAAATGAGAATAGCTTTAGAAGGCACAGTGATGAAGCTCATATAGATAGCATACAGGATCAAGCACATGGCAGCAGCTGTAGCCCCTAGCAAAGCTTTCTAGCAAATTCCATAGTTTACACAGTATCAGTGAAGTATAAGAGTGAGTCAGCAAACTCAAAGCATGGACCCCAACCTAGTTTCATTGCTGACTGTTGTAACTGTGATGGAAGCCATGAATCTAAATGAGAGAGGTGTTTAGCTTTTGATCAGCAATGCCACAAATGCAATAAACAGAATAATTTCAAAAAGTTTTGTAAATCAAAAGGCCTACATTCTTTTATTAAAAGGGATCATTTTAAGAAACAAGTTGATCATTTAGAAAGCTGCAACCCTACTCTTTATGCTGATGGTGTGTCCGTGCTTCATGAAGTAGTTAATGCAGTAGATTTAAGAGCAAAGAATTAAATATTTTGTACTGTTCAGATAAATGCAAACCCACACAGCTTAAGTTGATACAGGTTCCAAGTGCAATGTTATGTCAGCAAAAACATTTGCTAGAGTGTGTCACGGTGAAAGGCTTGATTTGGCAAGGTATGCAAAGCTTGTTGCTTATGGAGGTGAAGAAATTCAAACCGAAGGCTCAGTAGTGCTTTCATCTTACTCTGCTAGAAGAAGGTATGACTTGTTATTCTATGTGGTCAAAAGGCACATCCAGTCATTAGTAGGGCTCAGTGACATTTTAAAAATGGGACTGCTTTCATTTAATAAAGAAGTCCACCAAGTTAGCTTAAAAGATCACTACTCTAATTTCGCCCAGTACATTTTTTCCACCTATACTGATCTTTTTGAAGACAAACTATTGAAACTTCCAGTTGTGTACTCCATGAAGTTAGATCCAGAAGTCAGTCCAGTTATCAGGCCAGCATGAAAAGTTCTAATAGTCATGCAGAACAGAGTCAAAGCCAAGCTAGATAAAATGGTACAACAAGGTGTGATTTGTCTAGTTGCAACTCCAACTGAGTGGGTATTTTCCATGGTGATAGCTCATAAGAAAAGCTCAGATGACAGCAGAATATGTATTGACCCATGAAATTTGAACAAAGCACTAAAATACCTCCTCATCCAATGCGCACAGTTGAAGAAGTTGCAGCTTTCATGCCAAATGCCACTGTTTTTCCATCATAGACACAAAGGGTTAATTTTTGCAAATTCAGCTTGACAAAAAATCATCATTGCTCACTGCTTTCAGAACTCTGTTTGGCAGGTACAGATCTTTGAGAATCCCACTTGGAATAAATTCTGCAAGTGAAGTCTTTTAACGTGCAAAGGAGCAACTCTTTTCTGGGTATTCTTGTGCTATTACGGTAGACGGCATACTAGTAGGAGGTAAAGGTGAAGCTGAACATGACAGAAACCTCAGAAAAGTTCTGGAAAAGGTACATCAAGTGAATCTTAAGCTCAACCCACAGAAATGCAAATTCAGGCTACAAGAAGTTACTTATGCTGGTCATTTATTCACTGATACAGGCCTATGACCAGACCCTTCTCTATGAACAGCCATTCTCGAGATGCCAGCTCCAGGCAATATTCAAGCTTTCTTAGCATGGTCAATTACCTAGGCAAGTTTATTCCAGACTTGAGCTAGCTTTCAGCACTGCTTAGAAAGCTGACATGTAAAGATGTATCCTGGTCTAGGGAGGGGCAACACCAAAGAGCATTTGATGTCCTGAAACAGAGAATTTCTAGTTAACCAACTCTCAGATACTATGATGTTCACAAACCAGTTTCACTTTCCTGTGATGCTTTGAAGTTTGTTCTTGGTGCAGTCATTCTACAAGAACATCAGCGTGTTGCCTATGCATCGAGAACTCTTACCCAAACTGAAATGCAGTATGCCCAGATTGAAAAAGAGCTTTTGACAATTGTATTTGCATGTTTGAAGTTCCATTATTATGTTTATGGTCGACCCATCCAGATCAAAACAGACCATCAACCTCTAATCACTATCTTGAAAAAGCCTATGCATTCAGCTCCAGCCCGACTGCAACGTATGATGCTGAGACTCCAAAAGTATAATTTCAATCTTGTCTACAAGAAAGGCAAACTTCTTTATCTTGCTGATAGATTATCCAAATTGTCCAGAAACACCACAGAACAGCATGAGAATGAGAACCTTGATTTTGAAGTCATGGAAGTGAGAAATTTTTCTTCCACACGTCTTGATGAGCTAAGAGATCACACAGCCACAGATCCAGTTTTACAAAGGCTTAACCACTTTATCAATCAAGGATGGCTGTCAAAGCAATCAAATTTACCTCAAGAGGTGCAACCTTATTTTCCTACAGAGATGAGATTTTGTCCAACAAAGGTATCATTATGTAAGGTCCAAAAGTAATTGTTCCAAAGTCCTTGCAAAAAGAGTACATTACTATCTTGCATTGTGGTCACTCATGGACCAACTCTACTAAAAGGGAATTGTTATGGCTAGGCTTGTACAGGCCCTAGGGCCAATAGCCTAGTGCCAATCTATGAACATATGAAAGAAGGGCAAGAGGACTAGTATCTTGGCCTTCTACATCACAAGACATTGAGGGAGCACTTCTATCTTGTTCAGACTGTAATAGTACTAAGTCACATCAACAGAAGGAACCATTTCAGCTAAACCAGATTCCCGAACTGCCATGTACAAGTCTATACAAAGTTATTTCTGATAATGACACTCAGTTTACAAGCCAACAATTCAAAAGATTTGCTGAAAAATGGGGCTTTACTCACGTCCCAAGTAGTTCTGAGTACCCACAGTCAAATGGTTTGGTAGAACGTGCAGTTCAAAGTGCAAAAGAATTACTTGAGAAGGCAAAACGAGACAATTGTGATGTTTTCCTGAATCTCTTAAATCTCAAAAATATTCTTTGTGAGAAACATCTTGCTTCACCTGCTCAGAGAGTTCTGTCGAGACAAACCAGATCCACGTTATCAATTAGTAGTCAATTGTCAAAACCCCACAAAAATCTTTTTTTTTTTTTTTTTTTTATGTTTGTGCAGGAGAACAAGCCCCCTGCACCCCCCATATGTGGGTGGGATGGGCCACAACACCCCCTCTAATTTATATATACCAAGTCCCAGATTGCACTACAGTGAAGAAACAGGTAAATTTCTCAATTCTTGCTGTACCGCAATCTCCATTCAAAAGCTTTAAGTTTTCAAAAGCTCAATCATATGGTCTAGACCACATGAATTTCAAATTTCTGAAAACTCAATCAGCTGATAGGGATCCCTCATGAGCTTCCATTACAGGATGTTTAACATATCAGCTAGTGAAAACTGTAGCTTGCCTGGGTTTTTCTTGCAGTTTTTACTGAACAAGATAATTTTTATTGGAGTACTACATGCTGAAATATCTATAGCTGTGGTGTTTAACTATATACATTGACTAGTGAAAATAGTTCAGATATGCCATTTTAACTTCTCTGTTACTTACCTTGATATGTATCAAATGTGTCCTGCTTTATAATGCATCAGCTGTGAATGAAGAATGCAACTTATTATTGATTTACCTAATATTAATAATGTATCTTTAAAAAGTAATTTGTGCAATGCATTTGTTAACTACCATATACTGTTAAAAAGTTTACAGCCTTTGTGTCTTGGATGTGGCTGAAAAGGGGCCATAGAACAGACTACCCGCAGGGTCATCCAGTAGATAAAATAAAAAAATCTGAAGAAAGAATTTGTTAATTCACCTTGTTATTTCTGATAGCAGTGGTACATAAATTCCATTGGGAAAGGAAGGGCCATCTGGATGGTCAGAGATGAATACACTTACACCACCATCACAGCTAGTGACATTACTTGTAAAGCTCAGCCACTGTTAATTACCTGTAATCTAGAGTGTTGTGCATTTCATTGTAGAACTCTAGGTGGACTGCCTTCTTTATTTGACATTGTCTACATATGGATAGTTGTCTCTAAGTGGAGTCCCAAAGGCATGAGGTACAGTAACTGCTAAAATAATGAAGTCCTGTGTAGACTCTCAGCTCACCATAGCACTGAAAGGTAAACAGTTTTAAATTCCTCATGTCAAATAATAACTGAAAAATGAATGACCAAATTAAATCATTTAACTCCACCTTATAAACAAGAGTAAGGTAAGACACTACTGTCCAAGAAGGGGGAGCTACCAACAAAGTAATCTTAAAATGGAACTAAACAAATACACTTGTTGATGTACTCTCATTTCTCTCCTCAATGAAGCTGAGCTCCCACACTGCAAAATCAACTTTTGTTTCTTACTCTATCAGTGTTGGGGTGGAGTACTAAAAGGCTTCATAAATGCTTATTGGGAGTTCTTATCTACAAAAAAGAGTTTATATATTTTCCAAAGAACATCGTTAGTGCAGCGAGATGAGATCTGCCCTTACTGTTGGGATAGTTTTATGTGTGTTGGCTTGGTGGGTGATCTCAGCTCTCAGCTAAATTTAGAAATGAAGGTAGTCATATTCTAGGTCCTTTGGCCACACGTTTCATGCTTGGTCATGTAGAGCTAACATATTCTTCAATATTCCCCAGTAATTCAGATTGTTGTCTTCTTAGTTAACGAGTAAGGCAGCAGAAAATCGAAAGCATCAGGTAATTCACCGTTTTTCACACACCTTGTAACTAGCAAAAATATTGTCAATGGGTGCAGTAAGATACTGGAGATATGTGTTTCAATTTGGACATATAAAGACAAATTGTGACATTAAAGCAGTTATCTACTTAGCAAGATGCTCATGCTGTGACACATTATTACAAAAAATAAACACACTTAGGAAAAGCCTATACAAGCAAGTGTACAACTTCAGAAAGACTTCCGCTAATGTAAACATGCAGGTGCTACAATAATTTCCTCCAAATTTACTGCCATGGTGCTACTATTTCATTGCCATATTTACTTTCAAGGTGCCAGAAAAAATGTGTATAACTTTGGGTAAGGGGAGTTGGGAAACTTTTCTGGAATACCAGGAGGTATATTGTAGATCAATGTGTGTGTATGCACCTTTAAGAAGCTATCCAAAGGGTTGCACAAGTGTATAAATACTAAGCATGCGCATGTCTGACTGCCATTTTGTAGTAAGCTGTTGAGATCTAAGCATGTATGTATGTAAGGTCTGTCTGTTAGCCAGTTTGTTTGTATTTTATGATGCTGCTATCCATCCTGATATGCTTCTATGCATTAAAGCATCTAAACAAAATACCCAACTTGATTGTCATCTATGTTAGAGAGGGACGAGCGACATGGTGCCAGAAGCATCAAGTCTAAAAGACTTGAAGTTAGAGGTGTCATGGCTAAAATGACTTAAGGCACTTATTTGGAACTGGTGGAATATAGAGGAGTGAATCATCCCTGCAATGTGCAAACTTTGTAAAGCAGGTCAGAAATGAATTTTAGATATTAAAACTTCCTCAGCACCATTTCTTATTCTCAAAATATGAAACGAGACATACAGAACATTCTAAATGATATTTGCATAAACTGATATGTATATTAATAAAAATATTCGAATTACTAGGGAAAATGTTTGAAATAAAGTCTGAATTGCATGAAACTAATAAAATAAGGGGAAACTATTGCATTTTCACAAAGCATGTATTTTTCATATTAAGCAAAGATATTTGAGTTCTCAGACATATATAAAGTGTCTGCATGCTTGTACAGTGATACAGCAAAGTTATTTCACAGAATACAGCCATTACAGAGCATATTTTGCAAAGTAAAGTATTTTGTAGAGTTTATTGTGCATTTGAATGTTATTATAAGCTCACAGAACAGTTTGCTCATACATAATTATAAGGGTCATATTTTCATTGTGTTTGTGTATACTTTGTGGGCATGGCAGATGGAGTTAAAAAAACCATTGCACTTGTGTTTGACTGTAACATTGCTGAGAACTGGAGAGTTTTTGAGCAACAGTACAATATTTTCATACAGGCTGCCTTTTCTGATAAAGATGACTGTACAAAGGCATTTATTCTACTTAATTTAGCTGGGTCAGAAGCCATTGAAAGGGAATGTTCATTTGAGTATGCACCTGCTATCTATACAGGAGAGGGAAAAAAACATCATATTGTTGTACCGGCTGAGTCAAGGGAGGACCCTGAGTGCTTAAAACATAAATTTAGAGGAATGCGTAGCCCCCAGACAAATGTCACAATGGAAAGGCACTTATTTTATACAAGGGATCAAATGTCTGGTGAAAGTTTTGCAGCATATATAACTGACCTGAGGAGTAAGGCTAAAATCTGCAGATTTGGTGATTTAAGGGATGAGTTGATAAAGGACAGACTTATGTGTGGTATAAAAGATGATGGGAGAAAGATTTTGCTTCATGACAGTGACAACTTCGAATAAGGCCACTGAGATTTGTCAGATATATGAGCTCACAGAAAAGCACATAAATATGCTTACAAATGAGAATAGCTTTAGAAGGCACAGTGATGAAGCTCATATAGCATACAGGATCAAGCACATGGCAGCAGCTGTAGCCCCTAGCAAAGCTTTCTAGCAAATTCCATAGTTTACACAGTATCAGTGAAGTATAAGAGTGAGTCAGCAAACTCAAAACATGGACCCCAACCTAGTTTCATTGCTGACTGTTGTAACTGTGATGGAAGCCATGAATCTAAATGAGAGAGGTGTTTAGCTTTTGATCAGCAATGCCACAAATGCAATAAACAGAATAATTTCAAAAAGTTTTGTAAATCAAAAGGCCTACATTCTTTTATTAAAAGGGAGCATTTTAAGAAACAAGTTGATCATTTAGAAAGCTGCAATCCTACTCTTTATGTTGATGGTGTGTCCGTGCTTCATGAAGCAGTTAATGCAGTAGATTTAAGAGCAAAGAATGAAATATTTTGTACTGTTCAGATAAATGCAAACCCACACAGCTTAAGTTGATACAGGTTCCAAGTGCAATGTTATGTCAGCAAAAACATTTGCTAGAGTGTGTCACGGTGAAAGGCTTGATTTGGCAAGGTATGCAAAGCTTGTTGCTTATGGAGTTGAAGAAATTCACACCGAAGGCTCAGTAGTGCTTTCATCTTACTCTGCTAGAAGAAGGTATGACTTGTTATTCTATGTGGTCAAAAGGCACATCCAGTCATTAGTAGGGCTCAGAGACATTTTAAAAATGGGACTGCTTTCATTTAATAAAGAAGTCCACCAAGTTAGCTTCAAAGATCACTAATCTAATTTCGCCCAGTACATTTTTTCCACCTATACTGATCTTTTTGAAGACAAACTATTGAAACTTCCAGTTGTGTACTCCATGAAGTTAGATCCAGAAGTCAGTCCAGTTATCAGGCCAGCATGAAAAGTTCCAATAGTCATGCAGGACAGAGTCAAAGCCAAGCTAGATAAAATGGTGCGACAAGCTGTGATTTGTCCAGTTGCAACTCCAACTGAGTGGGTATTTTCCATGGTGATAGCTCATAAGAAAAGCTCAGATGACAGCAGAATATGTATTGACCCACGAGATTTGAACAAAGCACTAAAATACCTCCTCATCCAATGCGCACAGTTGAAGAAGTTGCAGCTTTGATGCCAAATGCTACTGTTTTTCCATCATAGACACAAAGGGCTAATTTTGGCAAATTCAGCTTGACAAAAAATCATCATTGCTCACTGCTTTCAGAACTCTGTTTGGCAGGTACAGATCTTTGAGAATCCCACTTGGAATAAATTCTGCAAGTGAAGTCTTTCAATGTGCAAAGGAGCAATTCTTTTCTGGGTATTCTTGTGCTATTACGGTAGACGGCATACTAGTAGGAGGTAAAGGTGAAGCTGAACATGACAGAAACCTCAGAAAAGTTCTGGAAAAGGTACATCAAGTGAATCTTAAGCTCAACCCACAGAAATGCAAATTCAGGCTACAAGAAGTTACTTATGCTGGTCATTTATTCACTGATACAGGCCTATGACCAGACCCTTCTCTATGAACAGCCATTCTCGAGATGCCAGCTCCAGGCAATATTCAAGCTTTCTTAGCATGGTCAATTACCTAGGCAAGTTTATTCCAGACTTGAGCTAGCTTTCAGCACTGCTTAGAAAGCTGACATGTAAAGATGTATCCTGGTCTAGGGAGGGGCAACACCAAAGAGCATTTGATGTCCTGAAACAGAGAATTTCTAGTCAACCAACTCTCAGATACTATGATGTTCACAAACCAGTTTCACTTTCCTGTGATGCTTTGAAGTTTGTTCTTGGTGCAGTCATTCTACAAGAACATCAGCGTGTTGCCTATGCATCGAGAACTTTTACCCAAACTGAAATGCCATATGCCCAGATTGAAAAAGAGCTTTTGACAATTGTATTTGCATGTTTGAAGTTCCATTATTATGTTTATGGTAGACCCATCCAGATCAAAACAGACCACCAACCATTAGTCATTATCTTGAAAAAGCCTATGCATTCAGCTCCAGCCCGACTGCAACGTACGATGCTGAGACTGCAAAAGTATAATTTCAATCTTGTCTACAAGAAAGGCAAACTTCTTTATCTTGCTGATACATTATCCAAATTGCCCAGAAACACCACAGAACAGCATGAGAATGAGAACCTTGATTTTGAAGTCATGGAAGTGAGAAATTTTTCTTCCACACGTCTTGATGAGCTAAGAGATCACACAGCCACAGATCCAGTTTTACAAAGGCTTAACCACTTTATCAATCAAGGAGGGCCGTCAAAGCAATCTAATTTACCTCAAGAGGTGCAACCTTATTTTCCTACAGAGATGAGATTTTGTCCAACAAAGGTATCATTATGTAAGGTCCAAAAGTAATTGTTCCAAAGTCCTTGCAAAAAGAGTACATTACTATCTTGCATTGTGGTCACTCATGGACCAACTCTACTAAAAGGGAATTGTTATGGCTAGGCTTGTACAGGCCCTAGGGCCAATAGCCTAGTGCCAATCTATGAACATATGAAAGAAGGGCAAGAGGACTAGTATCTTGGCCTTCTACATCACAAGACATTGAGGGAGCACTTCTATCTTGTTCAGACTGTAATAGTACTAAGTCACATCAACAGAAGGAACCATTTCAGCTAAACCAGATTCCCGAACTGCCATGTACAAGTCTATACAAAGTTATTTCTGATAATGACACTCAGTTTACAAGCCAACAATTCAAAAGATTTGCTGAAAAATGGGGCTTTACTCATGTCCCAAGTAGTTCTGAGTACCCACAGTCAAATGGTTTGGTAGAACGTGCAGTTCAAAGTGCAAAACAATTACTTGAGAAGGCAAAACGAGACAATTGTGATGTTTTCCTGAATCTCTTAAATCTCAAAAATATTCTTTGTGAGAAACATCTTGCTTCACCTGCTCAGAGAGTTCTGTCGAGACAAACCAGATCCACGTTATCAATTAGTAGTCAATTGTTGGTTCGATTTGTCAAGAAAAACAGGACAGTGAAAACCAGTCTTTTGAAGAAGTGTTTAACCCAGAAGTCCTTCTATGATAAAACCAGCAAACTGCTTAATCCATTATGAGAAGAAGTGGTAAGGATGTAAACATTCAGAGGTTATGGTCTGATTGGTGTCATGAAGAATATTTGCCCAGAGCCGAGATTGTACATTGTGGAATCACAAGGAGTAGTCTTTAGGCGGAATCAGAAGCATTTGAGACCAGTGTCTGAGCCTATACCAGAGCACATAGCCTGTGAGAAAGACTCTTTATCTCAGAGTGAGTTGTCTGGTGTTCCAATTCCAGAGGAAGTTCCAGAGGACATTCCTGTTCCTGTAACAAATCCAGAAGTTCCTGATAGAAGCTGTTCACCGAAGACTGTCCCTGTTGCTAAGTTTGGTCCAGATTTTTATGCTACTAGATATGGCCACATCTCTAAACCCTGTATCAGATACAAAGCAACTCGGACATGAGCATTGTGTTTTGTTTCTAATGTCTATAGTAATGCATGTCTAACTCTAATGCTGTTTCTACAATGGGCAATCTTTTTAAGAACGAGGATGTAGATCAATGTGTGTGTATGCACCTTTAAGAAGCTATGCAAGGGCTTGCTCAAGTGTATAAATACTGAGCATGTGTAAGTCTGACTGCCATGTTGTAGTAAGCTGTTGAGACATAAGCATGTATGTATGTAAGGTCTGTCTTTTAGCCAGTTTGCTTGTATTTTATGATGCTGTTATCCATCCTGATCTGTTTCTATGTATTAAACGAAATACCCCACCTGCTCTGTTAGAGAGAGACAAGTGACATATATTGACATTAAGTCTAAGCTGCCAATATACCAGGAGGTATATTGGCAGCACAGACTTAATATCAGTCCCCCCACCACACACACAAACACATCTTAATGAGTCCATTACATTCTTAAAATGAAAGCCGCAAGAATTTAAAGGGCTGCTGTTTGTTCTACTAATTTATTTAGGTTTGCTTTAAGAGGTTCACTACTAGATTTAATAATCCATAATTGAACAGCACATGACTTTGTCACATGATTTTTTATCACATGACTTTTCTCATATGATGTTTGTATATTTAATGGAAGTATATTCAGAACTTCATTTTTTTTTTCTGAAGAAATATTAGTTTTCAAGTTGAAGGTACTAAAATGAAGTTCCAATAAAATAAAGAAATGTCTTTTGTGTGGACAAAGTGTGGTTTTTGGCTACTGACAAAAATATTGTTTCCTAAAGACATGATGCTGCAGTCTTTGACTACTCCTACAGGTCATATAATACTAGTCTGCTGATTATTTCAGTATACTGAAAATGATCTCATGTTAAATGCAACAATATGCAGTAAAGTCTTCTACTTCTTCTTTTGGCTGCTCCTGTTAGGGGTCGCCACAGCAGATCAAGTGTTTCCATTTCTTCCTGTCCTCTGCATCTTGCTCTGTCACACCAACCGCATGCATGTCCTCTCTCACCACATCCATAAACCTTATCTTAGGCCTCCCTCTTTTCCTGTTACCTGGCAGCTTCTTCTTTAGCATCTTTTTCCCAATATACTCTGCATCCCTCCTCAGCACATGTCCAGACCAACGTAATCTTGCCTCTCTGGCTTTGTCTCCAAACCTTCCAACCTGGGCTGACCCTCTAATATACTTATTCCTAATCCTGTCCATCCTCATCACACCCAGTGCAAATCTTAACATCTTCAACTCTGCCACGTCAAGCTAATATCTGGTAAAAACAGTTGTTCCCACCTCATGCACTTTAAATGATACCCCTCTTCAGACAGACCTTGACAAGTACTGTCTCATTCAATCATCATGTTTTCATCACTGTCAGGAAATCCTTCAATATGAAACAGTTAATTTTCAAGGGAATTTCTTCATGATCCATAAAGATCTTTCTACCACTCTACTCTTCCCTTCTCAGACTCAGCATTGAATACAGTGCCCCCTTTAGTATGTATATATCAAAACATATTGCACAGCTAGAAAGGCTCCAAAGAGGCCTTACCAAGAAAATCAAAGGCTTTAAATCTTTCAACTATCCAAGTAGATTGTCACAATTCTCATTATATTAGCAGTCTAAAGGCTGCTCTAATGTGACCTGTATCTTGCTTTTCAGACCAAGAGTCAATCCTATCTGACCTTCTCTTTCCTTGTAAAACCAGTGGCTCTGCAAACACTTGCTCTAGAGACCTAAACCTACACCAACAAATAAATAGTATTTGCTGGAGAAATAGTTTCCTAACTCAATGTATTCCAAGCCTATGGAATAAGCTACCACTACAAGTCAAAGTACTGCTTTGAATAACTTTAAGACTAGCCTTGATGATTGGATGGACATAAACAAATTTACACCAGCATTGTCATGTATAGGCTAAATTGATTTGGGAGGTAAGCACTATTAAGGTTTTGAACAGGGAGGCATGAGCTTTTAAATGTGCCTACTTAAAGGTACATATGACTAGGCATCTTACTGTCTTTGTGATTGCTTGCTTAGTATCATTCCTATGTTCATATGTTCTCTAAGTAATAGATACAAACAGGATACTACCATCCAAAGGCTTCTACCAGAACAAAGAAAATCCACATAACAGCAAGTAAAACAACTGAAATAGAAGCCACCACGACAATGGATAAGACTGTGTTTATTATCGAAACAAGCGCTTTCACGTACTACCAAGGTACGCTTCTTCAGGTTTGTAAATCAGTTCATTCTGGCAAATATTTATATGCAAGACAATTTATCTAATGAATCAATTAATCAATTAATCAATTAATTAAAATAGCTCATCAATTATTCCACTATTTCATTTTAAAGCAACATAATTCACAAAACTTATAAAATATGCGGAATAGAATAAAACAAAACAAAATAAAATAAAAATAAAAATAATACATGTAATTGTTTGATAACACATATTCAATACTTATTCACCACTAAAAATACAGAATATATGATGTATATATAGTATATTAATATATAAATATATTCAAAACATTCAATTCATATATCACTGAAAATTTTATATTAACATATATAAATAACATTGCAAAAAGGATATATATGCAGGACTATTACTTTAAAACTAATATGATTTCTTAACAATTCTAAACATAAAACATAAAAATTGAAAAATATATATCCAGACTAAATGTCCAACACATCAATGAAATGCTCATACAAACTGTCTACATACATTACAAAATATCTCCAATATTTTGAAATATCAATGGGAACCAACGCCCATAGTTCATCTACGTCTAGCCAATACTGGCTTTATATTTACTGCCGGGTTAAGCCCTGGTTCAATGTGTGCTCTCAGCCTTAGAATCCAATTTAGTTCAACCAATTCTAAATAACCCATATTATCGCCTTCCCGTTTATTTTTATTTATTATCTGTAGTACCCTAAATTTAAAATCATGATCATGAAAAGCATATTTATGTTTAGCCAAAGCATTTGTTAAGTTCATTTTCCTCATATCATAACTATGATTATATATGCGGTCTTTTAGCCTTCTAGACGTTAACCCCACATAATACGCCTCGCATGCCACGCAGGTAGCCAGATATACTAAATTCTTAGAGTTGCAAGTGGCATAAAAATTAGGTGTAAATGTATACTCTAAATATGGTACAGTAAATTGTTGATTTTTAGAAATAAAGTTGCACATATTGCAACTGTTGCATGGATATGTTCCATGTCTCAAAGACTGTCTGAGATCAAAGACAGGTCTATTTAATTTTTCAGTGCACAATAGTCTCTTTAGATTTTTGCTATTCCTATATCTAAAAGTAGGTCTTTTGCCAGCAACCTCTGCTACTTGTGTATCTAACAACAATACATTCCAATTTCTCCTAATGATATTATTAATGTGTTTAATATCATTAGTATATCTGGTTGTAAAAGTTACCTTAGTATCATGCCAGTTGGTTTTGCACAAGTTTTTTGGTCTCTGACGTCCATTTATCTGGGATTTAGAACGAAAGATTGAGTTTTTCACATCTTTAATCAGAGAACTAGAATAACCCCTATCAACAATCAACCCATCTATTAAATTTAGTTGTGCATCTCTACCTTTGTCATTACTACATAGACGGGAAATTCTCAAAAACTGACCCTTAGCAATGTTCGGGAATATATGGCATGGATGCATGCTATTATAATGTAGTATTGCATTTCTCCAGCAGGGTTTCCTATATAGAGTAGTGGAGATTACACCATCCAGTTTATTAAAAATGGTAACATCTAGAAAATCTATCTTCTTAACAGATTTCTCCATAGTAAATCTCAAGAAATCAGTTGTAGATTCTAGATAGGGGACCAAATGTCCCAATAAATTATCATCTCCTTTCCAAAATATTAGTATATCATCTACAAAACGTCTGTATAGTAAAATATGCTTGAAAAATGCACTATCAAACAAAAACCTGCATTCCCATTGATACATCACTAGATTTGCATAGGAATTTGCACAGGGGGTGCCCATGGCCACCCCCCCCCCATGTCTGTGCATATAAAGTGTCTTGAAATAAGAAGATGTTATTATTCAAAACTATCTCTAGTAGTGTACAAATCAACATTTGAGAGTCATTATCGAGTGTTCCATCTGCGTGTACGAATTCCCTGATGGCCTCAATCCCATACTCATTAGGGATAGTTGTAAAAAGATTTTTAACATCAAGTGATACCAAAGTAATAGAAGAAGGCAAAATGTTGTCTACAGCTAAAGTCTGTAAATCATTCAATAGTTCATGGGTGTCTTTTAAAATGGTAGGTATTTTTCTGGCTAAAGGTCCCAATTTAGATTCAATGTAACGAGAAATATTCTCAGTTACCCATTTTTCACCAGATACTATTGGTCATAGGGGAGGTGGAGAAACCCCTTTATGCACTTTAGGAAGGCCTTTAATCACGGGAATAAAAGGGGGATTTAATAAGAAATATTCATATAGTTCCTTGGAAATATGTCTGCACATGAGAAGGTCATATAAAGTATCTTGGACCTGTTTCACAATACATATTAATTGCTTATGGTCTATGCATTTATAGACTACATCATCATTCAGCATATTTAACATTAGCTTGGTGTAAAGGGTGGAGTCCATTACCACTATACCTCCTCCCTTATCAGCTGGTTTAAACACTAAGCTCAAATCCTGTTGTAAACTCTTAAGTGAAAGTTTCTCATTTGCATTCAAATTATGAAACACATGTTTAGATTTACTTTTAGAAAAATAATCATATAAATCTTGTTCACATAACTTTGCAAAACATTCAACATTAGAGGAAAGAGTGGGTATAAACATACTTTTACATTTAAACTGTTCACCAGCATTGAAATTAGATGTATTAGTGTCTTTAAATAATGATTTTAATGTTAGGGTTCTCACAAAGAGGCGTAAATCAATAAGAACCTCTGAAAGGTTACTACCCTGAGATGGAATGAAGGAAAGTCCTTTGTTCAAAAGATCTACTTCACACGTAGTCAGTTCACGACTCGGGAAATTAAATACAAGTTGCTTCAGTTCCTGTTCCTTCTCCTTATCTTGGTTGTCTCCCCTGAATATTTCCTCTTTCTTCTCCCTCGACTGTTGGACCGCGTCGATATTTGGGCTCTGTATTCTACTGGTAATGGCAAAAAAGCATTTTGGGTTAATCCTGTAACAAGTTTTGGTCTCGCTCCAAGGGAATTTGATTCATTTAGAGCTTGTTGATTCGGTGGTGGCGTCTCGCCCACTGGCAACTCATCTTGCTTCCTGGTACTTATTGATGACATCATTTCCGTATTAACTGGACTCAAGGACTCAGTGGAATCTGCTGCATTAATAATACTATATTCAGCATGAGGCAGATGATTTTGTCGGATATTAGATTGATCACCAGTCTTAGGCCAAACAAAAATTTGTCCTGATAAAAAATCATGGTAGTCTCTCTGTAGTTTTTTATATTTCAGTTGCTGCAGTCTATCACTATACGCGATGACTTGTACAAACATTGCATCAAGTTTTTTCTCATAAACTTCTCCTTTATATTGATTCAGTAGATCTTTATGCAAAGCCTCTACTTTTATGACTAGCTCATTTTCAATTGGAGTAAAGTAATCAATCAGAAGTTTTATATATTGATTACTAAGATCTATATTCAATTGTTGCCACTTTCTCAGAAGTTCAGGGTGGCTATCACCATAGGTGGGCATGCACAAAACTCGCATGCCCCGAGGTATCACTCGGAAGTGAAGGCATGCTTCCAAATGCCTTCTCTGCCAGATTAGTCTATGTAATTTATATAAATCATTCTCAAGTTCCCTGAGACCATTATAAAATTCTTTAAGGCTTTCCACAGTACCTGTATTCCTTGAGGTGGTAGGAAGATGCAAATCCAGATTAAGTAATGGATTGTCACGTTGATGAAAAATGTTATTCCAATAACTGACATTACTCTTAATTCCAGGATTATAGTCAAGTTCAATTGTAGGTGTTTCCATCGTGTGCAGGTAGAGAAATCCAAGAAAGAGCAGCCAAAATCATAGATACAAACAGGATACTACCATCCAAAGGCTTCTACCAGAACAAGGAAAATCCACGTAACAGCAAGTAAAACAACTGAAATAGAAGCCACCACGACAATGGATATAATAAGACTGTGTTTATTATCGAAACAAGCGCTTTCTAAGTACATTCTTCCTAGAACTATTTATATTTTTGACACATAACATGTCAACGATGTAGTTATTAGATTTTTAGGTAAACATGAAATATAGTCTTTGTTCATGTGAATTAAGGTATTCACCAGCACTGACATTTCTACTACCAAAATGGGAGAAAAGCATCTTGGAACTTTAATTATTGTGCTACATGAGACGATTGTTCTTTTGAAGTTTCAACTTTTGAATCATTAAAGTGCATTATTTGTCTAATGTCCACATTGTTTAATAATTTGTGCCATAGCTGTTAGTTTCAAGTTCATTTTCTGTAGCCCAGTACATCAAAACATCTTTATTAGGGACTAAGATACCAAACAAGCAACACATTGGCATGGTATATAACTTAGCTTGATGTTTTGTGACTTCAGATTTAGTTCAAGTAGTTAGAGTTTCAAAGATATAACTGCATACACGGATGAAGCTCAGAGTTACCAGTTCCATCTTAATGAGCATGACTTGAATGGGTTTCACTGTGAAACATATCACTGTCAGCTTTTCTAAGGTATTAACATAGAGCTGCAGTAGGCCAGATTACGTTTGCAGACTACTCTCATTCTTAACTTATATTTATATTTAGCTTTTAATTAAATGTTTGGAATAAAGTTGTTCTCCTTTGAAGGCTTAAATCTTCCTGTTTAGTCACTTTGTGTGGGCCATTTCTGTTAGAGTGATTGGTCACTGATCTCTGTTTAGCTGCTAGACCCCTCTTAGTCATGCCACATGCTTAGGTGCAAGGTATAATATTGTTTTATTTTCTCCATTCTACTCCAATTAATACAGACACCTGAGCATTGATTCTAGCATCTGGTTGGTAACCAAGGTTCAATGTACCATTATGGAACTAGAACATCTAATAATTTGATATGGCAGTTTGCAGTTCCTGCTCAGAACTGGACTATCCTTCATTTTGTTTTCATGGATAAATATGATTAATATATGATGACCACCTCTGAAGAAAAGAATCATTGGATAAAAGACATCATATTCCTAAAAGGCATTCCTGGCTGCCAAAATAGTAGTTACAAAAATCTTGACAATTATAAAAGAAACTAAAATACATGGAAGAAAAAAAACCTCTAGATTCTATATAAAAAGTTAATACAGTAAACTGTCAGGTAACCGGCACCCATGGGGATTGGTAGATGCTGGATAACTGTAGTTTCTGGTTGCTTGTGAGTTACTATTAAAAATAGGCCTGACTAATACTGTACTCTATACGATTTGTTTGGTTTGACTTGTTCTCAGGCTAGGGAGAGAGGGAATTTATTCCTACCTTCCTTTTTAAAACTCTAAAACTCTAAAAACGTAAGGTATGTCTCTGCAGGGGGAAAACAGAAAGTGCAACACATGAAAATTGCACAGTATTTCTTCAGTTTTTTTTTGCCAGTTGCTTGAGAGTGCCGGTTGCTTGTGTTCCGATTAACTGAGAGTTCACTGTAGTGGAATTTTTTGTTCTCTTTGACAGAGAGGCATTTTAATGCACCTTGAGTTCTACAATATTAGAATTTCAGTCAACGCTGGTGTATTTTTCTATCATATCTTTAACTATCTTCTAGCACTTTAATAAAACAAATTTGGAGAGTGACATTTTTTTGCCATATGATTTTTAATGATATACTTTCACTCCTATGGATGTTTCATTGAATATAATATGAAACATCATGAAATATATTTTAAGAAAACCACTCTAGTAAAAGAATTCTGTCTAAATTCTCTTACATTTGTTTCTTCTTTAGCTGTGACTGACAAGGCCATAGTCAGTGAATACCTCATCAGTGTACATATTTATGCCTTTCAAGAGCTGTCTCCTTTTTTGTTGATAAAAATATGGGTTGTCTGATTGCAGGTATGTTTGCAGAAAGATAATAATATTACTAATGGTAGCTTCTTGTTTAGATAACATTCACATATTGTATGTTTTGTGTACTGGCAACAATCCAAGTAGGTGTATGATTTTCCTAGACTCGTGTTTTCCACAAGCTATTGTGATTTCCTCATCACAGTGACAGGTTACCTAATTACTGCAAAAGCAGACATGTTGATTGATATGCTTCTGATAAACATCTGTGAACTGTATATGCTGGCGTCTGTCCCAAAAGTCACAGGAACCTTGAAAAAGCAAACTACGCACAATTGTTGATATTAGTGATAAACATTTGTGGGCCTTGTAACAATCTTTTTTGTGTTCTACTTTGCTTCCAAACATATCCCTGTAATTATTTACCATCGGTATACCGTCAGTATATCAGCAGCATATAAAGATATGCTAAGCAGCTTGTGGCCCCATCTTGGTACAAATTGGTTTTACATTTACATGGTTAACTTTGGTATGTTCTGAAGCAGTGTAAAACAGTAGCTCATTTTACTTAGTGTAATTTTAAACTACTAGAACTAGTTTTTACAAGTAAATCTAATTCATTTGTATTAGTTTCATGTACTTTTTATGAGAACTATTGATCTGCTGGATCCTGTTGTTTTGTAAACTCTCTCTCTCTCTCTCTCTCTCTCTCTATATATATATATATATATATATATATATATATATATACAGCACACAACCAATGGCAATGGGTGAGATTCATAAAATCTCACGCTTAAATGCAAGAGCTGTTTGCTATTAAGAGCAAGAAGCATGGCTATTTTTGATTCTAAAACCTGTATGTCAGTGACTGCAAACAACTGCTTCCTCTTCTCATTCCAAGCTGTTTGTGCCTATTGATCTATCTACTGTAGGTATGATTCACAGAAAAGCTTGATGTGCCACTGAGTGGAAGTGAATGAAATGTATTGCACATCTCTGTATGCTGAGCATTTTTATACATCAAGTATTTTGAAGTAGAATCTTTTGATGCTGAGCTCTGCAGTTGAACTGACTTTACAACTAAATTCATTCACTTAATTATGCTTAAAAAGAACTTTATATGGCAAGCTATATTGTAACCCAGTTAGCTTCTGCTCCTCCTTTCCCCTTTCCACTTTACAAAAAAAAATTTTTTCTAAGCTTGTTTCCTGCCTTATCTATATGTTGTCTAGTCCAGATACAGATTTGCTGTATCCAGGACTGTTTGTAAGCTTCTGAGCCCCAAAGCCTTTCTATGTTGGAGGGAAGCCTTTTAGCTTAATTTTGTTTCTTAGAACTAGCCAGTTTTCTAGTTTCAGCACTCAAATCTGTTTCTTTAGCTCAGCACTTGTTCAGAACTCATTGTAAGTACCAAATAAGCTAAAAATTACTACAGCACTCAACTTTCCTCACTTGTCTAGAGGAAAACAGTGTTTAGTACTTAATAAATAAGCACCTATCCAGGCATGTCTAAGGGTCAGCTTCCGGTGTTTTCTCCTGCCTACCTAATGAATCTGGGCATATTGGGGCAATGCAGCAATTGCTTTATGTACACAGACAACCCTCTCCTCCTACCACCCAAAACTACAACCTGTGAGAGATGCACTTATATAACCAAGCTGGGAGCAAAGCTCTCTTCACCCAAGACTGGACTAGACAGTTAGGAGGAGAAGGTAAACACTTGCACCACACCACATTCATCACATAGTCCCTCAAAACCTACACCATCAAAACACACACATAGAAACACAAAACACACACCTACATTCATAGAGGCTCTCAATCTACCCAAGCAACAGGGACCTCCAAAGCAGAAACGCAAGCAACCTCCACCCCCCAACACAACCCAAATGACACATAGTTCACAAACTCAGTGTGCCACTCATCCACAGCCTATAAGGTATAACAATGTACCTAACACTCTAGTCATAGTTGACTCTATAGTCAGGCACACTGATGTTCCATTCACCAGGCTAAACAAGGAGAAAGTCCCTGTCAGCTGCCTGTCAGGTGCCAGGATCCGCCACATAATGCATGCACTCAGGTCACTCCACAGCAAGTACAAATATGACTCTGTCATTGTCCATGTTGGTGTGAATGACCTGAGGCGTACCTCCCTGGACTACAGGAAAAGAGACATGGAGGAGCTTTCTGATCTTGTAGCCCAGGCAGGTATGACCCTAGCCCTGAGTAGCATCCTGCCATCATGCAGAATGATACCACAGTACAAGAACAAAATGATTGACTTCAACAATTGGCTAAGCTTATGGTGTCATTCTAAGGGGATCCAGTATTTGTCTGCCTGGGATGCCATGATCGACAAACCACGATGCTTTGCCAGAGATGGCCTGCACCTGTCACCCTTGGGATTCAGGATACTGGCTAAGGCTCCTGCCACCCCAATAGTGCCTTTTTTATGCAAGATTCAAATGACAAATTCACCACCTTAACAGGTACAAGCAAGCAAAATCTGAGGGTAATGCTACTCCATGCTAGAAGTCTAAACGTCAAAATGCACTCACTTGAAGCACTCCTTAAAATGGAGAACATCGACATCTGTGCAGTGACAGAGACCTGGTTCAAGGGTCCAGAGAGCACACCTGCATTACCAGGCTATAATTCATACCACACCTTTCAGCCACCTAACTTGGACTGAAGCACTAAAGGTGGAGGCGTGTCCATATTCATTAAGGATATCCAGACCTCCAGGCTAGTTGCTCAGCATAATGCATCTTAGATCATCCAAGTGCAACTCCTGGAATTCCCAGATATGCTCAGAATTAGTCCAAAATGCCAAAAAATACACCAAACCCACAGACATTGCCAACATCCTAGCTGACAGGTTCAGCTAAAACTTCTCCCCCACCAAAAACCAAAATAATATCTCCTAGAAGAGTGCCTCCCTGACATCTCAGGATGCTCAGATAAGAGCTGCCTCCAAAGCAAAAACACAACATCAATGGGACCCAGACGTGTCCTCGGTTATGCCCCACATGAACTCCACCCTACATGAACAAACCCAACATAAAAACACTAAACAATCTCTAC
The DNA here is from genome assembly GCF_019279795.1 of Protopterus annectens. NCBI lineage: Eukaryota > Metazoa > Chordata > Ceratodontiformes > Protopteridae > Protopterus > Protopterus annectens. The sequence continues at coordinate 146,926,540 of NC_056725.1, forward strand.
AGTACATACACAGGATGTACACAGAGGCATACAGCAACAGGTATCATACAGTCAAAGGTGGTGCTCTCCACGGAACCTTCTGGAAAACAACGCTTCATAAGCCTGACTAGCCGGCTCTGAAAAGCTTGGAAAGGAAAGCAGGACCTCAAAAATAAAGATATTGGGACCTACAAGATACCTACCTACCTAGTTCGACTTTGTTACCCAGTTCGGGACTTTCTAAACCTGGCTGGATTTCGAAACAGTCACCATGATGAGGGAAGGTGGTCCACAAGGCCTGCCTGACCTGGAAGGTGGACTTCGGAGCCTACCCCTCCTCGAAAGACTTATAGATAAGCTCACCACTGGTATATAAGAAAGCCTACCAGCTTAAATATAAACCCCTGGGTCAGCTATGAACCCCCACATGGTTAGAAAGGACAGTTTCATGTCAGTTAGAACCAGTTGAGCCAGCAAGCAAACAAACACAAGGTCCAGTCCCACCTCACTCTCTTATTCCTATTTATATTTATTCGTACAGGCCTGAGGGAAGGACTGTGGGAGTGAGGAAGTTTGCAGATGACTGCAACCAGCTACACTCCACTCTCTGAAACACACAAGCATCCTCCAAAAAAAGCAACCACAGAAAGGGCCTACTGGTGCCAGAGCCATGGCCTGCCAAAATGGCCTCAAGCTAAATGCCAAAAAGTGTATAGTCATCCCACAAATTACCAACAAGGTGATAACCATTAAGCACATAGTGGGAAGTACCAGGGACCAGAAGAAGTAATTAGGAAGACCTGGGGGACCCAAGTTGGAAAGGCCAAAGTGGTTAGGAAAACATTTTATGGCTAAAACCTAATCATGATAGATTCACATCTAGATCAGGGAGGTCATCGTGTTTCACAGAGTCATCCTCATCAGGCCCATCCTCATCAGCCCATGCCCTCTTTTGGGATGTACCTTTGACCAGACATCTGGTGCAGATGTACTCTGACCCCAAAAGTACCTCACCAAGTGATCCCAGGAGTACCTCACCAAGATATGCAAAGGCTGCCAAGAAATGCCCACTCACTCAGTGGCATTAAAGACTCTCAGTAGCAATCTGTGCCTGACCCATAAAGCCATGTCATGTCCGAATCTGATGTCCAACTGTACCCCAGACCCGAAAATCCCATCGAAGCTACGCTGCTTCGAAAGAGAGACCCTGAACTGGCCACTGAAATAAAACCTGAATGCTGGAGGAATAATTCATAACCCAGGGGTTTCCCCTTCACTCTGGAATAAAATCCCATCCGTTAGGCAGAGTCCTCATTGACTCCTTCAAGTCCCTTCTTGACTGTGGATTCAGATGTGAGGTTTACCCTGGTATCACTTCTGTGTCACTGCTAGACAGAGGCATCACTTGTGTCGAAAAGCGGGCATAGCAAAATTAATTTAAAATGGGTGTACAAAAGCCAAACACACTCTGGCTTGGCTTATAAATGCCCACCTATGAACTAACTCTGGGCAAGACCGCAATGCAAATTGTAGCTTGCTACAGATTCCCCACCATGCCCCAGGATTCCCACTCCTCATTTCTTGATACACTGGAAAATATTAGGGTACAACCTAACACCCTAATAATGGGCGATTTCAACTACCCCACCATTAACTGGGAAAACTACTCATGTACCAAATCTTGTGCTCAATGTTTTCTGGAATTCATAAATTCCAGTGCCTTGGATCAACTTATCCACACCCCCACCAGGGTCAGCAATATCCTAGACCTGGTCATTACCAACATGAGCAACCGGTGTTCCATACCAGAGGTCAATTCCTCGTTGGTCAGATCCGACCACAAGCAAATCACCCTAGACATCCACAACCCAGCCCCTCCCCCCATTAGGGAAACCACTGTAAAAAATTTCTCCAAAGCCGACTTCATGCTTCTTAAGACAGAAGTGGCAAACTTCATGACACCCATGCTGATGGACAATAGAGATACGACTGCTGAATCCTATACAATTGCACTTTATAAGCACTTGCATGAGTGCATGGATCATGCAATCCCTAACAGTACCAAGATGCTATCCTCCAAAAAAAGGAAGCCAGTCTGATGATCCCCTGCTATAAACAAACTCTATAACAAAAGAAAGAAACTGTTGCAAAAAAAGAGTAAAATCCCATGATTGGAGGAACTCCATGGTCAGCCTCAGTAAGAAGCTGAGATCTCTCATAAAATCCTCCAAAGCTAGTTACGGAAACAAAATCACCACTGATTCTACAGACAACCACAAACCATTCTATAGCTATGTCAATAATCACAATGGCAACACTCAGATCTGCTCTGAGTTACAGCACAATGGTGCTAAATATACAGAGCCAACTGATATTGCCAACATCCTGGCAGATAGGTTCATTGCTAACTTTACCCCTCTCTCCTCCCCTAAAGGGCCATCTCTATACCGGAAGAATGCAAAATACCTGTAATCAGGGCTGCACAGATAAAAAACACACTCTCCAAAGCCAAGAACACAGCATCCATGGGACCTGACAACATCTCAGGCTGTGTTCTATATGAACTACAGAACAAACTGGCACCCCACCTAAGTACCATGTTCAGTCATAGCCTCACCTCAGGCTTTGTGCCCACTGAATGGTGCACATCAACAGTTATCCCACTCCACAAAGGGGGACCCACCACAGACCCCAGGAACTACAGCCCCATTAGCCTGATGAGACTGGTCTGGAAGGCTATGGAGCATATCATCATAGAACTTATAAACAATGACATTGGTAATCTCCAAACTCTGGACCCTACCTAGTTCGGGTTTGTAAAAGGCAGATCATGTCTTCTAAACCTGACAGACTTCTTTGAAGTGGTCACCAAAGCTGTAGATGAGGGTATGGTGGTACACACAGCCTATTTATATCTTGCCAAGGCTTTTGACACCATTCCCCACTCTGGAATTATAGACAAATTCACTAAACTAGGTATAAATCCCTATGTCACATGATGGGTTGCCAACTGGCTCACTGAACAAACCCACACTGTGAAAGTAGCAGACTCTAAATCCAACTTCAGACCAGTGACAAGTGGAGTACCACAGGGTTCAGTCCTAGGTCATCTCCTGTTTGGTAGCTACTTCTCTGAAGTACAGGCTAACACAGAAGGTCTTTGGCTAACAAAGTTCGCAGATGACTGCAAACTATGAGCCATAATCAAATCTCCTAATGATGTGGACATCCTACAAAAGGGCCTCACTGAGACAGATGCCTGGTGTCAAACCCATGGCCTCAAGCTCAATGCCAAAAAGTGCATTGTCATCCCTTTTGGTAAAAACTCTGTACCCATGAACTACCACATAGGCAGTAGTCTACTTAACACCGAAAGTGTGATAAGAGACCTTGGGACACAGGTGGACAGTAGTCTCTCCTTTGATAATCACATCGCCACAGTAGTCAGGAAATCCTTCTACATGGCACACCTCATCACAAAAGGTTTCTCATCAAGGAAAAAAGAGGTCATTGTTCCCCTCTACTCATCACTCATTAGACCCATTATAGAGTACAATGCCCCTTTTGTTGAGTACCTCACAAGACATCTACAACAATTGGAAAGGCCACAGAAATACCTCAAAAAGAGGATTACTGGCCTCAAACAGATGCCCTACGCAGACAGTCTAAAAAAACTCCAGCTTTACTCTGTCACATATCGCCTACTCAGAGGTGATCTCTGCCTAACATACAAAGCTATGTCAAACCCAGAACTGCTGGACATGCTCCATGTAAAGAAATCCCAATCCCTCCGAGCTACATGCTCTAGGGACCTAAACCTTGTCACCACAATAAACAGAACATGCTGGAGGAATAGATTCCTGTCTCAGAAACTTATCATACTCTGGAACAAACTATCTATCTATATCAAACAAAGCTCCTCATTAGCAGTCATCAAGAAAAATCTTGATGATTGGAAGGGAGTTAGGAAATTCACCCCAGGAATCACTTCTGTGGCTCTGCTTGACAGGGGCACAGGAAAATAATTTTCTTGGGTGGCAAAAGCCAGGGTACCATTTGGCTAGGCTTATATAGGCCCTAGGACCAATAGCCTAGTACCTACCAATGAACCTATGAACCTATAAGATCATCTTAACACCACCCCAACCTAACATCACAATAGCTGCATGCTGGGGCAATGGCAAAATGAAGGATTTTGTATTGTGCCAAAGAACAAGAAGGCTTAGTACAGTGTGCCAATGCAGTTAATCGATTCCTCATAAAACCTTCAGTAGGAGCACTCTTTCGGAATCAAATACCCATTGCATACTAGTGCTGAGCTCCCCAGTAGTTTTACTAATCACAGATAAAAGTAACATAATGTACAGAATATCATAATAATAAGATAGTATCCTTTTCCATACAACTCATCATGTTGAATGCAACCAATCACTGGAGCAGACTCAATGAAACATTGACTTGAAGTCAGCCTCATCAATGTTCATGGTACACTTATGCAGTCTTGTCTGACAGAACCTGAGCCTCCTCAGATTTTCAAAGGGAGAATATTTTATGAAGAGGTTATTCCTTCCATAAGGCACACAAAATGAAAGCAGGAAAAAACATTGCATTCCTCTGAGATATAACATTGGTACATGTGAAGAACTCACACTTTCGTATAAATTTCAAGGCATAAATGGCTGAGGATGAAGCATACCGTTTGCCATCACCAGCTATTAAAACTCACTGACTCTGGTCAGAAGGTAGTCTGTCTGTTATCTACTGCTTCCTTTTCTCCCTTTGTTTATAGACAGACAAATACATAGACAGACTTGCCCCTTGCGTGTAATTGATGTGTGCCAGACATATAAAAATAGAAACCAAATGTATTTAATTTGTGATTCAAATGTCAAGTTTAACCATTGCTTAGTGGGTTTGCATGGCAGGGTGCAGTGCTTAGCAATGCTTAAACATAGCTCAGAAGTATATGTAACAGTATAGCAGCATTCCACATATCCACATAGCCAAGGGGATAGCATTAAGGCCTCATGTGCAGTAGGTGCGAAGTTTGAATACATGAAAGCCAAATTAAGCAATTATTTTGCAATATAAATTATGCCAATTATTTTTAAATCATGATCTGCTGCACTCAGCTAAGCTCTGCTAAGCCTTGCTAAGCCATGATAAGCACTGCTTAAACAATCTCTGTTTAAGCACCGCTTGGCAGTGTATGGCACCGCTTGGCTGTGCTTAGCTGCTTTGCACACTGCTAAGCATTGCTAAACATTGCCAATTTAAACACTGCTCAGTTGAGCTGAGCATGTTTGAATGGTGCTAAATGACACTCCACATTTTTAAATATTGCCCAATGGCACATAAGGGCAGGAAGGAGGGCTATATTAAGCCCAATAGGTGGGAATGCACCATAATCTGTTGGAGGTCTGTCTCTGAAGGATACAATGGAATCCATTGTAGAGGGTTCACACTTTCAGGTGCAGCAGAGGGGTATTGAGGAGTCCAGGGTCATGGTCGGACTCCTAGTGAAAAAATATGAAGACCAGCTCATGCAGAGAATTTACCGGGCTCTGAGTATAAAGTGGAGACCTGGGACCAGCTGGCAAAGGACTTCACCAGTGCAACTGGTATCTCCCACACAGGTAACCAGTGTTGTCACCACCATGACGACCTGAAAAAAGGAAGGGGGCTCTCTTGGATGCTTGGTCCAAGAATTCCGGGCAGCCAATGTTCCACATATGTGTAACTATGTTTCCCTGTGTTTTACCAATATTTAATCTTGAATGTCTGCTAAACTGGTATACATAATGGTGTGCTTCCCTCTCAACAGCTGCAGAGGTGAGAGCTCTCAATGTTGAGATGCATGCAGGGCGCCTGGCCAGGTTGCACTGTGAGTGTGGTGAGTACAGCTGTATTATTATATCTATAGTCAAATAAGATAAAAAAAGATTAGATCATGAACCATTTATGTACAAAACATTTGTAGTGTAATAACTATGGAATTACAGCCAGCTAATGGCAAATATTATGCAAGAAAAACTCAAATCTATTCCAGTAACAGCATGAAGGTAACTGTAATAAACTGTTATGCAATACTTGTTGAATTAGTGCTGATATTTCAACTCAGTAACAATATATTGTGTGCACCTGCATTTTATTTAGTAATGTATAGTCACCAGATTGTATTTGGTTTCTGTCTCCTATTAGATTAGCCTACTGTGCCTCTGTAACGAGGTCACAGAAGGTACTCTTTAAGATTAAATTCTGTGCCTCTGTCTAGCAGGCACTTTGAGAGATCCCAGGAGTGATTTGTTTCCCATCCACGACCAAATTTCACTTGAAGAGGGTTTATGACAGTCTTGGAGAGGGTATAGGTTCTATTGTGTGCACCTGCATTTTTTAGTAATGTATAGGTTACCTAGTATCTCTGTCATGATTGCATTACATGTATGTGTGTTCAACTGTCACTCCAATGTACTATAACACTGTAGTACTAATACAAGGTTATATTTTGTTTCCATTTGAGAGCTAGGAAATATCAGTCAGTCAGATTTCAGCAGTGGCTCAGTAGCATCGCTTGTTAAATGCTGTGTACAAAGTACATTTTTCCACACACAGACCGGGGTTCAAATCTACTGCTATATACTAATAAATATTATTGATTCAGATATGTTATGATGAATGATATTCTCTCCACAGGGTCTACTGGTACATGGGTGAGGTAGCTTATATTATGTGCAAATAATTGTTTATTCAGATTTCACAGACTGTTAAAATCATTACCATGAATGTGCTATTAATGAATACAGTAAAAGAAATATGTGCAATTATAATAAAATATATTGACATGAAAGACATAAAATTTGTAATGTTGGTATGGCCGTATGTCTGGTGTGTCTTGTAGAGGTTGCTGCAGTCAATTAATACATGTGATGCACATGACCCCTGCAGTCTCTGAAACTGGGTTCTATCCCCATGCCTGCCAGAAATATTAAGGTATCGGTCATATATTGATTACACATATCATTCTCTCCACAGGAACTGTAGGTAAATAGGTGAGACAGCTCATATTATTGTGTAAATAATTGTTTGTTCAGAAGTCACAGACTGTTAAAATCATTACCATCAATGTGTCATTAATGCATAACATATAAAGGAAATACATGAAATAATAATAAAATATAATAAAATAAAATAAATAAATAAAATGTGTACTCTTGGAATGGCTGTATGCCTGGTGTGTCTTGTAAAGATTGCTGCAGTCAATTAATACATGTGATGCACATTTCCTGCAGTCACTGCTATTGGTTTCTATCCCCATGCCTGCCAAGCAAGGCGTGACAGTTGTGTACTCTCTTTGCTGTACACATGTATGTCTCTCAAGTGTCACGCTGTCATGGAATGTAATAACTGCTCTGTAATCCCTCTGTTACAGATGTATCATCAACATGATTATATGTAAATAACAAAGTGACAGTACATCAGCCCACAGTACACCATGGCAGTTATATAGGTCCACCTGATGTGCAAGTATTCTTTGTAGGTGTGTACCTGCAGGTGTTACTGCTTGGTTCACTTGTCCCTTGAGGATAGCTTGAGAGGTATGTATGTACTACAGCAGCTATAGAGCACATTTATACATAAAGAAAGGACAGACCTGTAGATTAGATAGCATTACGGTGGTTAAGTATATAGCCCATGATTGTAGTAATGGACTTTATTTCTCTCTCCCCACCCCTTATCTTCATACATTTATTATTGTTATATATTGGTTATGGTTTACTGTTAACATATGTTGTTCCACAAATTTTATTTTGGGGCATGTGTTTTATTAATGTTATGTATTACTATGGTTGCATATTAGCATATCTTGTTGGATTACCTACTCTGTTGGCCATATGCCGTAACTGTTACTGGCATTCTGTAAATATACTGACTGTTCTGTTATTTACTGTTGTGTTTCACATAATATGCATTGAACTGTAATGTGGTGATTTCCATTGTTCTGGCATGCTGTTATTACTAACAATGTTTTTTTTCATAACTCACCTATGTTTATTGGTTTACCTGCATAACCACAGCATCTCAGGGAAGGCAGGTTCCTATTGATCCACCTACTCAGCTGGCTATGGCACCAGGTCCCAGCATGTCTGGGACCCAAGCCGATGGTGCCCCCTATGCTGTCCCTCCACCACCTTTGGGTGCAACTGCCTCAGGGGATAGGGCCCGGCCCCCCAGGAGCAGGGGCAGAGGAGGGTGGTCACCCAGGATCAGCTAGTGGCATGGTGTGCAGGATTTTTCATAGGAGCTATGAATGTCACCTGTGCCAGAGTGAGGGCAGACTGGACAACCTGGTGATGCCTGCTGGCCCCAGCACTGAGCCTCCAGTAAAGCTACCTTCGGGGCATTGAAGGAGCAGTGATGACTGCCCATCTGTGGGGATCTCAGTCATGCTGCTGCTGTCTAGAGGCACATGCACCTCAGATTCCACAACACCCTCCCCGTCCAAGGTGTTTACCCCCTCATGTGTCACACAGTGCCATTGTCAACTGTCTTGTCTGTCTGGAAATGCAGCCTCTCCTACCCAACGTACCTCCCCACATGTACCTACATCCCTCCTCCAACATTCCACTCTCAACTTAAAAAAGGGGGCACCTGTCCAAAAAAAAAAAAAATCACCTCATACATACAGTGAATATAAATAGCGTACACACCCCTGTTAAGATGCCAGGTTTTTCTGATATAAAAAAAATGAGACCACAGTAAATTATTTCAAAACTTTTCCCACCTTTAATGTGACCTATAACCTGTACAATTCAATTGGAAAACAAATCTGTTAAGGGAAAAATATAAAAAATAAAAAATGTACAATATGCTGGTTGTATAAGTGTGCACACCCTTAAATTAATACTTTGTTGTGTGTGCATACCCTTAAACTAATACTTTGTTGAAGCATCTTTTGATTTAATTACAGCATACAGTCTTCTTTAGGACACATCTGCCATCAATTAAAGAGACTCTGATTAACCCCAAATAAAATTCAGCTGTCCTAGTAGGATTTTCCTGACATTTACTCAGTTGCCTGCTACAGCAAAGGCCATAGTTCGCAGAGAGCTTACAAAGCATCAAAGGGATCTCATTGTTGAAATGTATCGGTCAGGAGAAGGGTACAAAAAAATTTCCACAGCATTGGATAGACCATGAAACACAGTGAAGACAGTCATCAAAATGTGGAGAAAATATGGGACAACCGTGACATTTTAAAGAACTGGATTTCCCACCAAAATTGATGAAAAGACAAGACAAGAACTGGTCAGGGAGGCTGCCAAGAGACCTATAGCAACACTGAAGGAGTTTCAGGAATTTCTGGCAAGTACTGGTTGTATACTATATGTGACAACAATCTGCTTTATTCTCTATATGTCTAGACTATGGGGTAGGGTTGTAAGACGGAAGCCTTTTCTTCCACAGAAAAACATCTAGGCTCGGCTAAAATTCACAAAACAATACATCAAGTCTCCCAAAAGCATGTGGAAAAATGTGTTATGGTCTGATGAGACCAAGGCTGAACTTTTTGGCCACAATTTCAGAAGGTACGTTTGGTGCAAAAACAACACTTCACATCACCTAAAGGACACCATCCCCACGGTGAAGCATAGTGATGGCAGTATCATGCTTTGGGTTTGCTTTTCTTCAGCTGGAACTGAGGCTTTAGTCAAGGTGGAGGAAATTATGAACAGTTCAAAATACCAGTCATTTTTGGCCCAAAACCTTCAGGCATCTGCTAGAAAGTTGTAAATGAAGAGGAATTTCACCTTTCGACATGACAATGACCCCAAGCATACATCCAAATAAACAAAAGAATGGCTTCACCAGAAGAAAATTAAAGTTTTGGAATGGCCCAGCCAGAACCCAGACCTAAATCCAATAGAAAAGCTGTGGGGTGACCTGAAGAGGGCTGTGCACAAGAGATGACCTCACAATCTGACAGATTTGGAGCACTTTTGCAAGGAAGAGTGGTCAAATATTGCCAAATCAAGATATGCCATGCTGATAGACTCCTACCCAAGAAGACTAAATTATGTAATTAAATCAAAAGGTGCTTCAACAAAGTATTAGTTTAAGAGTGTGCACATACATAACAAAGTATTAGTTTAAGGGTGTGCGCACTTACACAACCATTGTATTGCATGCTTTTTTTTCCCCTAACAGATTTGTTTGTTTTTCAATTGAATTGTACATGTTATAGGTCACATTAAAGGTGGGAAAAGTTTTGAAATGATTTATTGTGGTCTCATTTTAATGTTCTATACTATCCAAAGCTTATCATTTATTCCTGCCGTGCAGGTTGAACAAGTGAGTTGTATGTTAAATTTACGTCTTTTTTTGAGCAATTTAGCCCTAAAGGGCCTTTTTAAGAACTCTGACTTAACAGCTGATAATGTAACTGATGACATTTTGGTTTTTCGTAAACCTAGTGTTTATACACCGATTTTTCCATCAGCTTTCAATGTGTTTTAGCTGTATGTGATAAACAATTCCAGCAATTTGTCAACAAATTTAACAAGAATGAACATGATAATTTAATTAGTGAGGAATGGAAAGCTATGGATCAACTGGCCATGAATCCCTCCATCACTACTCGACCGTCTGACAGGGGGGGTCCTACTGTTATACTTGACTCTGAATATTACACTATTAAAATGTCAGCTATGCTCTCTGATACAAATGTTTATACAAAAGTTTATATTAGTACTGTTGATGTCATGAAACATGAAATTGATAATTGTCTCACTGAATGTTATAGGCTTGGCATAATAGATAAAGATCTTCTTGAGTATTTTACAATTGAGTCTCCAGTGGTACCTAGTATTAACGGGTTGCCAAAAATACACAAGAATCTCACCAGACCTGAGTTTAGACCTATTGTAGCAGGAGGGGGCTGGCTTACTGAGGAGACGTCCATCTTTTTGGATAAACAACTTAAAAAAGTGCTAACATTAAATGAGGTCATCCTGAAGGACACAGAACATTTCTTGAGGGACTTGTTTGTCATTTTCAATAACAGATCGGTAAATGATGTTGACTATTTGGTTACAATGGATGTAGTGTCATTATTTACCTGCATTCCAAATGAAACAGATATTGCGATGGCCAAAGATGCCATGCAAAGAAGTGGCTTGTTTACCAATGTGCTTTGTGATCTTCTGTGCTTGCTACTTGAAATAGTGCTGGCGCATAACATCGTTTTGTTTCAAGGTGATTGCTATTACCAGAGATCAGGTGTAGCTATGGGCACAAGTTGTGCCAATTCATATTCGAACATGGTCATGTATGAATGGGAACATTTGAATGTGATTGGGAAATGGAATGAAAATATCATCATATATTGACGTTTTGTCGATGACTTGCTTATTGCATGGAAGGGTGACAAGAAAAGCCTTGAGGATGCTGTTTGTCATCTTAATAACAGCAGTACATTTTTGAAATTTTCCATGATATGTTCCCCACTAGAAATCAATTATTTGGATGTACACATTAGGAAGGTTGAAGGAAGTATTAGTACCAGCATGCACAGAAAGAAATGTTATAGACTATCTTATTTACATAGGGATAGTATGCATCCCAAACATATTTTTGGTAACATAGTCACTGGACAAGCACTTAGAACATCAAGGTTGACAAGTGAAGATCATAACTTGGATAGAGGTCTATATGACCTTAAAGCTGAATTTATTTCTAGGGGCTATAAAGAAGTAGAACTAGAAGCGGCCTGTCGCAAGGTTTGTAGTGAAAGGGAGGGCAGGGGTAGACCCTATTTTTCAGAAAATATTCCCATAAACAAAAAACATGTGGATCAAAGAAATATGTGTCCACCCATAGTGCTACCCTATGCTAAAGGGGTGAATGATATGAGAAATGTTATCATCAACATTTGGCATATTTTAAAGACAGACACTAGGTTCTCAGAATTCTTGGAAAGAGGTCCAAGGTTTGTGTACAGCAATATGAGGAATTTAAAACAAATATTGTGTCATCAGAGGGTAAAGGTTCCATCTATTTTGGGAACTAGTGGTACAACACAGTGTAATCATTGTAGTTTTTGTCAATTCATTGATGAGTCCAGATATTTTCGGCACCCTGAAACGTCACCTATGGACCATTAGGGCTAGTGCCAGTTGCTCTACCAGGAATGTTGTTTATTTGTCTCACTGTTGTAGGTGTTTTAAATTTTATGTAGGAAAAACTAATAGAAGTCTTAAAGAAAGGATTAGAGATCATATTTATTGCACTCGCAAAGGCTATGAATATAGTGCTTTGGCCAAACACACTTTACAGACGGATGAAAATCACACTTTTTTGTTTCAAGTCTTACATGTTATATATGATGATATCCGTGGTAGTGATATAACAAACCGTACTGAGGTGGCTGAATTAGAGTGGATTTTGAGGTTGGGTGCCCATCAAGCTATGGGTCTCAATGATAATGTACCCCTTAAACCCGTGCTGAAGGCACGGAGACTGAGGCACTACAGGTCCACTAAGTATATGTTTTTTAAATATATGCTTTATATATTTTATCAATACCTGCTAATTGGTGCAGCACTTTCATGTACTTTATGTATATATTTCTTAGTTATAGAATTACCGCAACTGTAGATGTTGCTTTATGAACATCACAGGCTGCTGCTAATATGTTTATTTGGAGGCAGTTGTTTATTTTGATTTAATTTTTTATTACATTATATTTATCATTGTTAGCATTAATGTATTAATTTCATTATTTGAGTCATCTTTATAGGAGTGATGTGTCTATTAAGAAATGTTTTTTATACAACACTAAATACTGTTTTAACATCATGAGTGACATGCTAAGGGAATATGCCTTTAAGGTACAAGCACACTGAAGGTCATGTAATGTATTGTGTAGCATTCAAAAGGGCTTTGTTTGAAACAATGTAACTGTCTGATGAAGCGGTCTTCTTAGAACCGTGAAAGCACTTACGTATTTTCTGTCAGAATAAATTGCATTTTTTAACTTTTGTGGATTTTCAAGTACTTAATTCTTTCTACAAGACCTTTTTCTGCTGGCTGTTGGAATTTGGTTTTCACTATTATGTAGTTGGACTGGTTTTTGTTTAATTATGAAATTAATTAATTAACACATTTATGTTGTCCTCACCCCTATCTCTGGGGTGTGAGGTTTCAAATTCATGTACAAATTTTGTGAAACCTGCAAAGCTGTTGGTGTACAAGAAATGGAAAGCTATGGTCCTTCTCTACACCCTTCTCGTGCAACCCTATCTTCCTTTCGGTATGTTTTTCTCCCTGCTTGCCCCCATTTTACCACTGTTCTATCACCCCTTTTTCTTTTCTTTTATAATTTTTAGCACATGTTTACGCAGAGCTAAGCAGCACATCACACAAACCCGCACAAACCTGCTTAACAGTGGTTAAAAGTGCCTTAATGGTCTTATGTGTTTCTCACAGTGTTAGGCAGATCAGCAAAATAATCACTCCTGCCCATCTCCAACCCAGGCCCCTGTCAATTACAGCATAGTGCATTAGCCCACTAGGCCACTCAGCTCTGAATTAAAACAGGTGCTTCCAGCAAAATGTACTGATTGCCACTGACAGACTGCAAGTACATATAATGGGAGTAATGGGTGTGCACTTGGGACTGTGATGCAAACACTGCACCATTACACAGACAAATAAATAATAATGAGGCCTGGCATAGCAGGCATAGCTGTCAACTGTACAGATTGTTGCAGCATGTCCAGAGTTTTGTCTCCTACTTTTGGTCAGGTTTCATAGCATCATATTTTTCTGGCAAAGTACTGACAAGTCATTATAGCTTGAGGTTAGAACATCACGACAGACATTTGAGTTTCACACTTCATACCTTCAGAAAACACATGCTAGTGCAACACCTGTTATTCTATCAACATTCTATATTTGTAAGTGCAATATGTAAAAATTGTCCCTATTTTTGGACTTCTGTCCCACTTTTATTTATGGTTTTATCCAGATTTCTAAGAGGCTGAAAGGCATGATAGCAGGTAAGTGTGCCCTTTTATCAGCAACATCTTTTCACACACCTGCTAAATTAGCAATGGCAAGGTACATGTGTACAGCTGGGACCCTGCTGCACAACTGCCTTTGAAAGCCATGCACATAACGATGCATGCATGTATGCACATATATTTTGCAAGTACACCTGCAACTCACTCAATAGCTCAGTCTGTTAAATGCCTTGCATGTAGTATATTTTGCCACCCACATTCCTGGGTTTCAATCCAGTGTGTTGCACATCAATTACATTCTTGTGAACACAGCAAGTAATGACTGAGTCATGCAATTTTATCCCACAGAGGTTGCTGCTACTGCATTAACTGGCACCCATGTTTGCAAGTCAAAGGCCTGTAGGTAGGACCACACTGCGCATATTTCTATAGCCAAACTAAATGCTGCCTACTACTTTGTGATTGGCACTGTTACATAACAGATGTACCTTACTCACATGCCTTGATTGGACTGTAAATGCTACCCTTACCCTGGCTCTGATGTGATGGCACAGCTGACACTGCTGCCTCAGTTACACATACAGCTTGCTGTCCTCCAAAGTGGTCACACTCCACCCTATGTGTCCTAGGCTGCAGCAGTAGCTGCAGCCTGGAACATACAGAGCTGTATGTTAAGCTAGCTGCTGCAGACCTACCATACCTCACAACCCCCTAGAACAAGGGATCCAGACATAGCCATACATAAAGGGTAGGGGGAAAGGTCCAGCGACAGGGGCATGTTTCACAGTTTGCCCCTACAAAGCTAGTGAGCTGACAGAATAGCAGCGACTGCATCAGCATGCATAATCTGATAGGTATGATGTCTCAGATTCACATTTCTCTCTCTCCTTACTGACCTCAACCCACAATGTTTACCACTGAACTGCCAGATAATCACAATATCATGGGACAATGGCCAAACATATTATGCAGAACTGTGGATATACCTCAGGAATCTCAACAGAAGACATTATTTGTACCTACCCTCTGTGATGCTGTAGTCTCAACACCTCACTAATGTCTATCTCAAAGTCGAAGAAAGGGGCTAAGGCCTACATGAAGGCCTTAAATATTGCACTGTGGTGCCATGTCATTGGCTAATGAAAGTGCAACCAAGCTGTTTTGGAATCAATTAGCAAGTCTGAGGCACAGAGTGGTGCACAGGCAATTACCTGTTAATGAGCAGTACCTGCAAAAGTAAATCAACTGCCTATGGGGAACAGGTCTCTATGTTATTTTTTATTACTCAGACAATGGTTTTACAAGCTATTTTCTGAGGACCACCTCAAAAACGGAGTAGTGCACTCTACCAGGTATGTAATAGATATCTCTATGTAATGGGATGCAGATGGTAGGATGGAAGTATGGGGAGCAGGAATTACAACAGTAGGCCTGTCATATATCTATGGTATTGACATGCTGGTGATACTCTGCTGTCCCACAGCTACAGGCATGCCTCACAACTGTCCCTGCTTTGAGTCAAATCCCGGCTCTGCCCCTGTTACTCCCTTCTACAACAGAAAGCTGTTGTGGGAAAGCTAGTGGAATCTGTGTTAGACATAGTGACACTACGTACGGGTGTACACTCCTGTAACATCAAACAATGTACTGTCATTCACAACCTCTCAGTCTGTCAATGCCACACATAATTAGTCTTTTATTCTACAGGCATCCCTGACTGTTCCTGATGTGCCCTGGCTAGGTCACTGTTTTGTTGACATTCATCCCTCTTTGGTTAAGAGCTATGGCTAACATACCTGTCAACCCCCTACAGCAGTGATTCAGTTATAGCCATAAGTAATGGGGGACACAGGTCCAGCCTCAGTGACAGGGGATACATATTGGCCAAACAATGCAAAACAATGACTGCACTAACAGATATTACTGTAGCATATGTGTTTTCTGAGGGGTCTGGCATATGATAGCCAGATCTCCTAGTGTCCATCAACCATCAATGAATGGCCAACCATTTCTCACTCATCCAGATGTTTGTGACAAAAGGAACATATTCATGAGACACACCATCACAGGCCACAAGCATCTGTGCAGTGGGAAGGTGGAATGCCTATAGGGGACATATACTACAGCAGATTTGCATTGCTGTCAGTCGTTGTGGCATACTGCTGTTGCTGGACTGTCCCCATATAGTTGTTGTGATATCACACAGCAGTTTGTCTGACAGTGGCCTGTAGGGGACACACCACAGTAAACTGCAGTGATGGGTGTAGAGACATATATCATAATCTGTCACGGCATACAGGAGCATACCGAGTATTGCTACTATTCTGGTGATAGCCACACATGTAGTGTGTTGATACACTGTGGGGTATGACATGTGAGGGAGCAGTGGATAATGCAGGCCGTATTGGTTGTGCAGGGTCTGTAATTAGTGGATGTCCACATATCTGGTCCTGTAATGTGTTCCCCCTCTTGTTGTCTTTCAGGAACAATGTATCACAGGCAGCATCCCTCATTAACAGCTACTGAGAATGATGTTATCCTGGATGGCCTCAGAATGCATCATCACATTCTGCTGTCAAGGGATCAACAACATCATGACCAGCATGCAGCACTGTGTGACCTTGTCAGGGCAGTTAACCAAAGTGGACATCAGGACAGGACATACGAGCAGGTCTGACACATTGCCACAGATATGCCCAATGCAGCACATCAAAGGGCAGCTGCTGTGGCCAGGCATCGCGTTGCCACCAGTGGAAGGCCTGCAACAGAACAACCACTCACAGCCTCAGAGGAAATCCTGGCAAACCTAGAATCAACCACCAGCTCCCAGACATCCATCACCCCATACATCCCGGAGGTGGGTGCCACAGTGTCCACATCAGAGGAGCTTCCAGGTAAGCTTACTTTGTTCACTAGTGTAATACTCTATCAGTTATTGTTGCAGGCTCTGCAAACCAATACATGGATGTCTGGTCTATCTGCACTGGGAGAAGGTTTTTTTAATGCACAGTTGTGCACACACACTCAGAATATCAGCAATGTAAGGACGTATCACATTAAGTACTGTGGATATATGCACATATTACCATCTAACAGTGCAACATTTGGTATTGCTGACAGTCCCTCTCCCTCACATTTCCATAGATACATCAGGTGTGGCCAGAGTCTGTGGTCCTGTACCTGGTAAGTGTGATACCATTGTTCTACAGCTTATATATACTATATGAACATTAAGGACTGCTGTTTATCCCAAGGCACAACTCTTATGCTTAGCCAGAGTGGAATAGTTGTATGTTTCATATCGGAGCAGTTGACTACAGTCCATACAATTGATAATCACAGCTCTGTATTTGTACAAAGACTAACACATTTGCAGTTATAGTCATGAGGAAGTATGCAGCCTGCTATACAGCAGGCAATGACTCCAGGATGTGTGCTCACTCACTATAGGGAGATGCTACATACCTGTGGCAGTGATACTACAGCAGGCACATCATTCTCAGGATAGGTGTACTGAGTATTATGTGTAGTCATATCACATACACTGTCATATTGCATACCCCACAGGTGTAGTGTACAACCAACATTCACTGGATGTAGCTCAAGTGCATGTTAGAAACGGCCAGTCTTGTCTGTGTATATTTTTGTTTGTTTGTGTGTTGTGCATGAGATCAGTGATGAGATGTGTGACTGGTAATGCAACTGCGGTTCCTCATCTGTATGAGTCAGTGTGGATTACCATACATAATAGTGCAGGTACTAATGTACTGATTTTGTCTTCCTCCTCACAGGTGAATGGGGGGTTGGAGTCTGTCCCCTTCACAACCTGATGTCAGTGTCCCATCAGGCTCTGATGATGATGATGGTGGCCATAGTGAGGAACAGGTGAGGTTTTCGAGGGCTGAAGCATTCCCAAAGGTTGACATCCCTCTTCTGCCCCCATTGTCCCTGTACACAGTCAGTATGCTCACACATACCCAATCCCCAGGCACCACAGATATTGGATAGTAACATGATGTCAACATTGAACAGGACAGTATGACAACTATGGCATCAGTGAGTGTAGACATTGGCCATAACCAGACAGCTGCCGAGGTCCCACACAGGTAGATTGACAGTGGTGCTCAAAGATGGACTGCTGTCTATCCACCTCCTGTCACATGTGTCACATCATGGGTCACTCACCGCATGTTTAGGGCCATTATGGAGGTACAGGCATGTACAGAACGCAACACAAAATGGATGCGCATGGTCATGGATGCAGCACAGTCTGACATCCGTGACTGCCTCCACCACATTGGTGATGCCATGGATCATTTCACTGATGTAGTGGACAGACAGTAGGCTGAGACAGTGTCTGTCTTTGCTTGTACATCGTATGTGCTGGAACATCTGGTTGAGACAGAGCATTAGGCAAATAAACATAGGTCAGCAACACCATCAATTGAGAGACCACATGTTCATCCGAACTCACACCCCTGTAGTGGCAGTACCTCCAGCGCTACAGAGGGAATTGTGCTATCCACATCATGATGTGGCAGGCCCTGGGCACGTGGTCTTGGGTGGTCCTGTGGTGGACATGGGTCCAGAAGATATGAGTCACTGTCAGGTACTAGCACCATATTGAACTTGGGCATAGTGGTGCCAGTGTCACTCTTAACAGAGCAAGTTCCTGTGTTCATGGCCGTAGATGGTGAACTGTCCACTCTGCCATGTACGGTCCACAGCTGACCAACATACACACATGTAGGGCTAGCACTGGGCTTGACTGTGCACATACACCCTCAAACATCATTGTCACATGCAGGTCACCCACAGACACACATGGCACCTCTCCACAGCACATATGACAAACACCCATGCCGCCAACTGTATGGCATAGCCTAGGCCTCTGGCACCCCAACACCACACCCTGTACATGTGATGATACCTGTGTTATATCCCTGCCATCCATGCGACTGATGCAGGAACATGCAAACATGTGTCTGATGCACAGAGTGACTGTATTACTTTCAATGTAGTTGTGTAGTGCAGTATTGTTATGCCATTGCAGTTGTTGTGGGCCATGACAGGTACTGCGTGCTGACATGTGTCATGACTACACAGCAAATCTTGTGTATCTTAGGTGTATGGTGTTAGACTGGTGGTAGTGTGACAGAATGACAGGCGTATCACAGACCTGTGTATGTGTCTGTTCCAGGGGTTTGAGTGTTATTCTATGTACACATGGCAGCACTACAGTGGCACAGGATGGCATGGCAGCCCAGTAAAAATATGACATCAGCAAGGTGCAGCAGAATTTGTGCATGTTTCCCTAGGAGCATGTCTGTAGAAGATCATGTGTGGGACAATGGGGGCAGCCTGCATAATTATGCATTCATACTTTGTGAGAAGGTCTGCTACCCTTTAAATACGTCACCTGGATTTTCTGCCTATACAAACCTAGATGTTGGCAGACATCAGTGATGCCTATATAGGACCTGGAGCTCATCACAGGGTTGTAAAATGCATAATCATTGCACAGAAATAGCCCATATGGGCATGTCCATAGTGATACTAGAGGATTTAACTTTTACTACACACACACAGAGCTGGCTGGTGGGAGTCTAGAACTCCTACCTATGTATTATTACACACTATCACTCACAGTAGTTATCACATGCACCATGGAGTTTATCTGAGTTTGGACTACCAGCTAGTACTTAAGGTGGATGACATCAGCAGAACTTGTAAGAGAGGGCATTTAGAGGTCAGCAGCAAGTCTTAGGCCCATAAATTGCATAACCATTGCATGGAGATTGCCCATATGGGCATGTCCATAGTGCTGCAGATGGACACATGTATACACACACCCAGAGTTAGCTGTTGTGAGATGAGAACCCCTACTTATCTGGTAGTACACAGTATAGCTTGCAGTACTTATCGCATGCGCCATGGAGATTACTTGAAATTAGACTGTAAGCCAGTGTTGTTAAGGTGGGTGACATCAGCAGGCTTTGTAAAGGATGCCAATGTAGAGGCCATCAGGTAGTCAAAGGGCTATAAAATGTATAACCATTGCTCAGGGAGAGGCATGTATGTACTGCTGCAAGGGGTGATATTTACACACAGAGTTGCCTGTTGTGAGATTAGAACCCCTGCCGATCTAGTAGTACACACTACAGCTTGCAGTACTTATCACATGCACAACAAAGATTACTTGAAAGGAGACTGTCAGCCAGTGCTGTAAGATGGATGACATCAGCAGGTTTTGTAAAGGTGGCCACTGCTGAGGAAAGCAGCTAGTCACAGGGCCATAAAATGAATCACCATTGCACAAACATAGGCCAGATGGGCATGCTGTTACTGCTGTAGGGGATATCTCTGTATACTCATACAGAGAGTTACCTGTTGTGAGATTAGAACTCCTATCTATCTATTTGTAGACACTTTAACTTGCAGTACTTATTGCATGCCCCACAGGCTATGTCTGGTATAGCTGTGGATGTAGCAACAGTACTTGTGGCCTATGCAAAGTGGCCTTGGATTACACAGCATGTGTGGTCTGCAGAGTTCTCCAGCATGCTGCTTTTATTGTCTCTAGCATCATAGTAGTGGGATAACTGTTAAAACCCCTGCTATGTGTGCACAGCACCCAGTATGGCAGTTTGGTAGGTGGACAACTGTCCATGGACAAGATGGCCTGCCAAAGTCTGCATTACAACCATTGCACATTGCACCATCTGCTCACTGTTGTCTGTCTATGGGGTGACCTTCCACAGGCACAGGGTTCTGTGGATGTGTGGATTCTGTCCTTTTGTGGCCTTGGTCTGCTATCATAAGACAACTGCTGTGATGTGTAGGTGCAGATAACCCCAGCACAGCATTCCGCATGTAAGTGGGGACATTCCTACATCTACACACACGCGCGTGTGTGTGTGTGTGTGTGTGTGTGTGTGTGTGTGTGTGTAACAGGGATGTCATCTTAACTCTTGCTGTATGTGTACATTATGTCAATGTGTTATGTAGATATGTGTGGAGAGTTTATGTCAGTCCACACATTATTTAGCAATATATGCCAAAAAATGTATCTTCATCCCCTTTGGGAAAAACTCAGTTCCCACTAATTACCACATTGATGGGAACCCACTGAATACTGAAGACATAATAAGAGATCTGGGGACACAGGTTGACAGCAACCTTTCCTTTGACCACTGTATTGCCACTGTGGTCAGAAACTCCTTCTATATGGCACATCTCATTACAAAGGGTTTTGCATCCAGGAAGAAAGAGGTCATCATCTCTCTCTACTCTTCCCTCATTAGGCCAATCATTGAGTATAATGCCCCAATTGGCATGTACCTCACTAGACACATGCAACAGCTGGAAAGGCCACAGAAGTACCTCACAAAGAGGATCCTAGGCCTTAAACACATGTCCTACATGGACAGACTCAGAAAACTCCAGTTACTCTCTGTCTCATATCATCTACTAGGAGGCGATCTCTGCCTGACTTATAAAGCCATGTCTGACCCAGCTCTGTTAGAAATGCTACATCTAAAGAAATTCAATTCACTCTGCCCCACACCCTACAGAGACCTCACCCTCATTACCACAATCAACAGAACATGCTGGAGGGACAGATTCATAACCCAGAGACTGCCCATACTCTGGATTAGACTTCCCATACATGTCAAGCTGAGCACCTCACTGGTCCTCTTCAAGAGAAATCAGAGTATGGTGATTGTGATACAGTGAGATTAGGAAATTAACTTTTTTCCACAGTGGTGTGATCTTGGAGTTGGTATATTTAATTTATGGGTGTGTGGAGGGCAAAGCTCCCCACATGGGGGTGCAGGGGGGCTTGCCCCATGCAGCAATGTAGTAGAAAGTATGTTTGTTAGTTAGGTGTTGTTATATGTGGAGAAGATGTTATTTACATATGCACTGTAGTTTTCAATGTTATGAAGCACACTTAGGTTCATAGGTTTATAGATTAGAACTAGGCTAACTGCCCTTGTGAGCCATTTCAAGCCTAGCCAATTACCCCAAGTGAGAATCAAACCCTGCACCTTGTGTCTGTAAGGTAAACACCTTAACCATTATGCCATCCTCCCACCAATGTTTTCAATGTTTTGGGTTTTCAGTGTTTTGGGATTTAGATGTTTTGGTCTCAATGTTATTAAATTCAACATTATGAAATTTCAGTGTTATGAAGTAGACCTATATATATATATATATATATATATATATATATATACATACACACACTTAGCTTGTTAATATATATATATTTACATATATATATATATATATATATATATATATATATATGTATATGTGCCACATACTGATAGCTAGGGTAATCATGTGTGAGAGGGATAGGGCAAGACAGACATAGCTGTCTGTATACAAAGACATGTTTCCACATAGCTGTTCTTTGGGTGGAAGAGACAAGAGACATGAGCTCAAGTTAACTAAGTGTAGTAGCATGCCCAGTGTGACTGTCAGTACTTACAAAGTGACTCCAGGCCAGACCTACCTGCACTCCAGTCTGGGATTTTGTGTGCTGCAGACCATTGGCTGCTGCACCTGTTTCTACAGTCCAGCACCTCCCTGATATTTTGTCCAAGGCATTTGCTGGCTGTTTGCTGATTGTAATATGTGACACATACCTATCCACTGTACAGATTTGCACAGAATGTCCAGATATTTGCCTCATATCTTTGGTCCGTGTTACATAACATTGTGGTTTTCTGGCACATTAGTGACAAATCATTAAAGACTGATATTAGGAAATAATGACAGACATTTGAGATTCTGACTACAGACACTTCAGGAGATTCAGGGTAATGCAAGACCTGTTATTCTATCAATTCTTTACATTTGTAAGTGCAATATTTAACACTTGCCTCTATTTGTGGGCCTTTGTCCCACTTATATTCATGGCTTTGGTCAGATTTGTTGCTGTAAGAAGTTGAGCGGTTTGATGTGCTGGGGTGCTGGGGTACATGCTGTAACGCCATATACAGGGTGACAGTTTGCATACCTCTCCCTGTACATGTTTTTGCAGAATGTCTGGCCTTTTGCCACATATGTCTGCTCTGTTCCTCATACAGTTGTGGTTGTCCGGTACTATACTGTAAAATGCAGGTAGTGAAGTGTTGTAACTACTGAGTTATTTAAGTGATGGCCTTTACATCCTGCAGCTAATCTGACCTGGTACAACCTGCTGTTATACTAGCCATCTTCTAGGTTACTCAGACCATGTATAATGTCTGTCTGTATGTTTGGCCCTCTGTCCCCTCATTTTCTCTGGCTTTGTCCAGCTGTCTTGCTGTCACATATTGCAGCATTAAGACAGTCTCTGGGACTCCTATCATATGAGTAATTCACATGCAAAAGTTATAGATGCTGCCAGCTTTAAACCATTAACACCATCACTCATGCTAATGTCCTAAGCCCAGTGAGCCACACCAGCCACCAGAGAGGGGGAAAGGTTTTATTCCTTACACTATCAACAGTATATAGACATACACTGACCCCTGCATTTTGTGACTAAAATATTTGGGCAGGTTGTATGTCACAGCCCTGGAAATGTGTGGTCTGCTGAGATATCCTTGCAAACATACTCTGTTACTGCAGTTGTGTGGGAACACAGATGTGTTGGGGGTAGGGAACTCTGGCATTGACAGTCATATGTCTGTCCTATGACCCCACTGTCTGGCATTTCCTTTGCATAATGCAGTGGAGTTTCCAGCCATGTGGCCTAATGAATACTACGGGACACTCAGTATTGGACAGAGTAACTATTGTCCCAAGTGGTTGTTAGATCTCTGCAAGTTGCCCAGTAGCCCACTATATTCCCTTGCATACATTCAGCAGGCCCATACATATGCTACCATAGTCTAGTACACCATACATTTGTTGTATAGCAGATTGACTTACCTTGTGAATGCAGTGGTTGAGAGACCCGTGCTTCGGGGCTGACTCTGTCTGATGCATGCAGTACACAGCCAATACATGGTTAGGTACAGGTTGTGTGGTGTGGCTGCCATCCTTTTTACTATGTATGCAAGTCGGAGAAAGGTGTCAGCCCTAAGACCGTAGGTTGTCAGTGCATGTGCTATGCGTTGCCTCTTGGCCAAGGCCAGGACATACTGGGCACACCTATGTCTGCCTACAGGGACAGCCTCAGGGGGTTCCTCCTCAGAGTCCTCCTGTGGATGTGGCTGTGGGGACCTAGGCACTGGTGGGGGGCTGTTTGTCCCTTCCTTGTGATGATCATGCCACAGCTGTTTCCACAGGATCATGTGGTGTACCATGGCACATATTATGAACATTTATGCACATGTGGCTGGAGAGTACTGAGGAGCTCCTCCAGATATGTCGAGGCACTGGAACCGTGACTTGAGCAGCCCAAACACACACTCTATGATGTCCCTAGTTTGTGTGTGTGCCTCATTATGGCATTCTTTGCTAAGTGTATGTGCATTTCTGATGGGTGTCCTCATCCACGGTTCCAGTGTGTAGCCAGCATCCCTCAGTAGATGGCCATATGAGATGTCCCCCCCTGGCAAACATCTGGTACAGCTGGGATGCATGCCAGATATGGGAGTTGTGATAACTGCCAGGGCTGCCAGCACACACATTCATGATAATGCCCTGGGCATTCCAAACGACCTGGCAGTTGATGGAGTGATATCCCTTCCAGTTGATGTAGATTCTCCCCTCCTCATGACCCCCATCATGCCCCCAATTGGTCTTTGAAAAGTACCTGTAGCTAACATCCTATGGGCTACACATACCTTTGTTTCTACTGGGATGTGTTCCCTTCTGTTGGCTGTAAGTCTGAGATGAGGGTGGCAGAACTCAGTGAATTCTTCTAGTATGTCCCTGTCCACCCTGTAGTGCTCTACAATCTCCAGCTCATGTAGCTCCTGGAAGGTTACCCTGGGCCTGAACACTCTTCTCCTTCACTGCCTAGGCCTATTGTTAGCAGCAGCAGCAGCAGCACTGACTTCGGCATCTAGCACATACAGGTGTAGCAGAGCAGCAGGCCCTAGCTTTCTGTCAGTTAAAATTCCTACGTCTGTACTCCAATGATGCAGAGTATGGGGGAAAATCACATTGTAGGGTGTATGCATACTTTACACTGCTCTGCTGCAGATGCAGCCTGTGTGTTTGGCTAACTATGATGCATTCCACCTGCCAAGTACATCACTGAGGGGTTGGAATGGCCGATTGTAAGTGGAACACAGGTCATCAGTAATTTATATATGGTTGACTTTCTCAGCCAATTTCTTTTTTTTTTCTTTTTTTGACAGCCTTCCTTGCTAAGCACTGCAGTGTGCAAACATGCACCACAGGTATAAACAATGCTCAGCAGTCAGTAGAAACACCACTATAAATGGACATGCTCAGCATAGCTCAAACCAGCTTAAACATGCACCCCAAGGCTAAACAAAGCTTAGCAGCACTGGACACCCCCCCCGCTCAGCTCAGTGGCATGCAAATGGGCACTGCTCTGCTCCCATGTGCATAAAGAAATAGAGACACACACTTTTTGATGTCAGCTACCTCTTCTGTGGATACCAACATGGTCCTGGAGCTACACAGGTTTGGCCTGCAGGCACGAATACCCATCTTTGCTATTCAGTAACCCCAGCTCATTTGCATACAGATCCGTGCACACAACCTGGATACTACATTAATCCATGACATGCCTCCACAGCAGCCAAAGGCATCTACCATTGTCATACTCCATGCAAGCCCCTATAATGCACTATTGCAACATAAATAATTTTTTCCTTTTTATACTTTAAAATATTTTTTTTACATAACTGCATGTTTGTGCACTGCTGCACACCATGCAAACATAATACGGGTATTAAAAATATTTTAAATATTTTTTCATTACATTTTGGACACACAAGGCATAGTTTTGCATATATCTGTGTCTGCTTTCCTACTTCTGACCTTCTAACAGGGCTTTCATAGCCCCTGTTCACTTTTTCATTTCATGTACATGGAAATTTTCCATGTAAACTTCTAACACCAACACAGGATCTGCACGACTGCCTGTCTGCTTGCAGGATCACTCTACTCCCTCATTGACATGCAATTCACCTGCTTATGAAGTGATTTGCATGCCACAGACACTTCAGTGTTGGCATATTCGTGCGTGCCCCTCTGCTCTGTTTACTGGATCACATGGCTGCTTACTTTAATGTAAGCTCTGTGCCACTATGCCTACCAGGAAAATGAATCCGTGTAGGCTTTATTGAAATACCCCTTATGTTTATTACTTTTTCTTCAGACAAGTTAAACAAACACGTAGCATTAATTATGGACCATCATTAACTATGTAATCACATGATCAAATTATGCACATCTGATGAAGTAACTTGCAGACATACTTCTTATTTGAAATTTGATTTGCTCTGAAGATTCTATAGGTCAGCTTTCTTTCTGTGGATTTCATTTATTCATCAGTGACACTGGTATATAATATATCTGTAATGTGAATGTGTGTATGTATGTTTGTGTGTATGTGTGTGTGTGTGTGTGTGTGTGTGTGTGTGTGTGTGTATATGTATATATATATATATATATATATATATATATATATATATATATAATTGTGCAAACAAACACATACCACAAAAGTCCAGAAAAATTGGATTCTGCTGTCTCAAGTCTATATTTGGGAGAGAGAGAAAAGAGAGAGTCATATGTCATTGCAGTCTTCCTCTTTGTCTTGTTTTATATATACATTTATATATATATATATATATATATATATATATATATATATATATATATATATATATATAGAGAGAGAGAGAAGAGATCCTTGGCTGTTTGCCTCATGGTGTGCATACCCCCCGCCCACCCCCTGCATAAGGCTGTGTACCCAGTCAGGAATGGATTTGCTGGGCTGCAGACTGCACCTCTTTCCCCTAAATGAATATATCCTGTTGATGTGGTTTTCTTGACAAACTAGTCATTGACAGAATGAACTGTGAGGAAAAAGGCAACATCCAATTCATATCATCAAAGAAACTTTAATTTACATATCTTTGGCATGGTTTATTTCTAGTGATTTAGAGTTGAGATGCTCATGTCTAAGCAAGTAAAGCAGGGCAAAGCTATGGAAAAACAGGTTTCTAAGTGCACAGATTTCCAGATTATACTTTTAGCAAATTGTTCAAAAACTGCTGGAAGCTTCTATAGATTGACAGACAGACAGAAAGCAGAAAGATGCAGATAAAACACAATCATAGACAAAAATATGGACATGGCTATATACATAGATATAGATATAGCTGTAGAAGCAGAAATGATTTCATCAGTCAAGTAATTCAGGATGCACTGCTTTTGAAGAAGTAAATCATTGTTAAGAAATAGATCAATTTGATTAACAATGTTTCTCAAAAAATAACTAAGAATTACATTGCTTTATTAAATAAAGGCTTGATGTTTGTTCCATCTGTGCCTGCTAGTTTTTTGTAAGAATTTAAATCTACAGTTATAGTTTCATGACAAATGCAGTACAGGAGACAACTTTGAATTTGATTTAGTTTTTAACCTCCCTTACCATCCTAAAGTAAGACCCTATAACATATGGTCCTGAAGCAGCTACACAGCAATAATAATTTAAGGATTTCTAGTTTTAATTTTACCAAAAAGGAAAAAAAACCCTATTTAGACTTAAAAATGATGTTTCAGTGATAATTATTACTCCTAACAAGACAGGGATGACGATTTGGGATGGCAAGTTTTATGATGGGGAGGCTTTTAAATAATTGAAGAACCTTTCTTTTCTTTTTTTTTGTAAATTACCTTTTGATCCTACAGCTAAATATAAAAGGGGGTTATTTCCTTCAATATTGGGAAGCACAGAATATCGTTTATCAACTCTTGATTCAAGAATTAATACTGGCTGAGCCACCCCAACAAATATTTATATTTTTCCTAAGGTTCATAAATGTAGAAATTGTCCAACAGGGAGACATATTGTTTCTGGAAAGATCACTGACTCAGCCTTTACCATGTTTTCAGAGAAATAATTAAACAATTACTGCTTTTTGTCTGTCATGTCCAGAATCAAAGACTGCACTGCAATTTTTGAACCCAGTTTCTGATATGATGGCGAATTGGCAGTGGCATTGGTATATGAGTTCACTTTATATCACCTCAATATATACATCTATTCTACATGACATAGTCATACAAGCCATGAAATGTTGGTAGGCACAATCTGCTTTACATTATTTTGAATTCAAAGGTTTCTTGGTCTAACCAGTGGAGCTCATGCTCACTAAAATGTTTTTTTTTATTAAAAAATTGAATTTTATTGCAACTTATGGGTACCACAATGGGAGCACATTTAGCCTCTATTTATTCGGATCTGTTCTTAGAATTTTTGAGCTGTATTATATTTATGAACTATTCCAAAATAACTTGCTAGGATCTATGAACCTTGATGATTGTTGGATGTTGTGGACAAGTGATAATTAAGAATTGTTAAAATATGAGTAATATTTAAACAACAATAAATATGGGACTGCATTTAGCACAAGAACTAAGATTTTTACCATACATTTTTTTAGATGCTGAACTCACAAAAGTATGGGATGGATCACTAGTTACCTTTTTAAATAGAAAGCCATTCTCAAAAATTTCCATACTACATTATAACAGTTGCCAACCAAAATGTTCCCAAAATCCCAATTCATGAGGGACATGCATACATGTAGTACAGTAAACTCTCAGCTAACCAGCACCCATGGGGATTGGTAGATGCCAGATAGCTGTAGTTTCTGGTTGCTTGTGAGTCACTATTAAAAATAGGCCTGCCTACTACTTTACTCCATACTGTTTGTTTGGTTTCACTTCTTCTCAGGTTGGGGGGAGAGGAAATGTATTCCTATCTTCCTTTTTAAAACTCTAAAAATCTAAAAATATAAGGTATGTGCGGGGGGGGGGGGACACAGAAAGTGCAACACATGAAAATTATCCTGTATTTCTTCGAATTTTTTGCCAGTTGATTCAGAGTGCTGGTTGCTTGAGTTCTGGTTAATTGAGAGATTACGGTACTATAGCCACATATGAAAACTTTTCTGGGTAATTAATACATAGATTTGAACACAGGTGCCATACAAGACATGACTTGTGAAATTATGAAAAAAGAAGCAACAGAGTTGGAAAAAATGAATATATTAAGATATAAAAATAGCAATGCAAGGCTGGAGAATGACACCTTATGTTTTATGATAACTTATGGCAGCAGTACCATGCATATTAGAGAAATTACTCAAAAGCATTGGCCTGTTTTAGTGATGAATAATGTAAGTAGTAATATTCTTGATACTGAATATAGGTTCAACTATAGTAAATATAAGCCTCCAGCAGAATATTTTAACCATCATAAATCATATATCAACCCAATGACCTTAAAACCCCCACTTGCTGATATTACGGGGCAGTAGGCAATGTGGGGTATGTAAAGATTGTTCTTTGTTGTTAGATATGAGTTGTTTTACAGTACAAATTGTATTTTTTATATCTATAGTTTGATAACATGCAACTCCAGGTATGATGTGTGTGTGTGTGTGTGTGTGTGTGTGTGTGTGTGTGTGTGTGTGTGTGTGTGTGTGTGTGTGTGTGTGTGTGTGTGTGTGTGTGTAAATTTCTGTGCCAGACAAAATACTCGCACTTGCAGAGAAAGGATGAATTCCTTATAGGAAAACAACTACTTTCATTACTCCTTCTTCAGGCAGGTAAAACAAACACTTACTATTGATTCCTTATACCATTCAGGAACAAATTTCATTTTATAGGCATTGATTTGGTTATGTGTGATTCCATACCAAGTAAAAATATATTGAAAGTATTTTAGATAAAAAAGAAAGAATGTGGATAGTTAAAACTGGTGTACTATTTAGCTCAGGAATAAATGAACTGACACTAGTGGAAATTAATCATGTGATTTCTTAAATTTCATTATATATGCTGATTTTAACAATATCACTTAGACTGACTTGTTTATTTTTGAAGAAGCTGTGAGTCACCAGTGAAAGAGGTTTAAGTTGTGGCCAATAAACTATTTTACATTATACAACGATCTCCTATTAATATTCAAAAACACACACGCTGATTGGTCAGTGTGCACGTTGTAAATCAGAGTTATAGTAATGGAAAAAGGTCCGGTCACCCAGACTTTTTCCATTACTATAACTCTATTTTTACAGCAACTGAGAATGCAAGATCTCTGTTGCTTCACACTGTCTCGCTATGTTAAAGGAGTTTAACATAGCGAGACAGCTTTAAAAAAAGCAACGGAGATTCTCCATTGCTTTTTTTAAAGCTGTCTCACTATGTTAAACTCCTTTAACATAGCGAGGCAGTTTTTAAAAACAATGGAAATCTTGCTTTCTCCGTTGCTTTTTTCAAAACTGTCTCGCTATATTAAATGGGTTTAGCATAGCGAGACAGCTTTAAAAAAAAAGCAACAGAGATTCTCCGTTGCTTTTTTTAAAACTATCCCGCTATGTTAAACCCATTTAACACAGCAAAACAGTTTGTAAAAAGCAACGGAGTTCTTGCTTTCAACATTGCTTTTGACCACAGCTCTGATGTACTGCGTAGGCATACGCTTGCGCAGTACATCAGAACTGCCGCAGAATACCAGACAGCTGCGGAAGGGCAGCTAGGAGGCATTATACAATGCCATTATTTAAGAAAAATAATTATTTTTTTCTTAAATGTCACTGTATAATAGCAATAACCCACTTCTGGGTGTGGGTAATGCTGTTTTTACCCATGGATGGCTTTGTTTGGCCACTCGGGCTTCGCCCTCGTGACCAAACCACACCAACCATAGGTAAATCCAGCATTACCCACACCCAGGCGTGGGTTATTGCTATATTCTACCATAGTAGAGTGCTGTCATTTTGTGATTATGCAATTGTTTGTAACCATGCACTCACACATTAGTAGTTCCCATGCACATTTTGGGTGACTTAGATATACATATAGATGTAGATGCAGAGATGTAAACATAGATGGTTATAGGACCAATGATCTAAAGAGCTTTCATTGACAGCAGTTCTATAAGTCACTACATCATCGAAAACAATATTTTAAGAGGAGGTTATTTAAAACCACAAAAATATGCATTAAATAAATCATTTGCAGAGGCCAACCCTGTTCCTCCCCACGAAAGGTGTTGTGTCCCATACAAGCACATTTTATATATACTACGATTGGAACCACACAACAAAAGAAAAGAAAAAACTCCTGAACCTGCAATGTTACGTGATACCATTACATTGTTTTGCACTGATTTAATGAACCTACTTGATGACAAAATGTCTCCAATAATTATGTTGTTGATGAACAGATACATTGGCCAAAAGGGTGTGATACCGATATAGCTATAAATATAAACATAGAGATTCATAAATATAGTCAGCCACTCCAAAATGTAAGTTATTCAGTAATGTCTAAGATGCTTGAAGTTCTCATCTCCATTCAACTTCTAATATTTGAATATATGTACAAACCACATTACTATCTGACATTGAGAACAAGTTGAAATCATACATAATGTTAATAACTTGTATTTACAAACACTGCACAGAACACATCTTCTAAAATGTTGAGAGTTTGTTTCTCCAAATTATCTACCAGTAAGTGGACCTAGAAGTTAGAAGATGAACCTTGACTAGAGATTAATATAAACATCTTACATATACCTACGATTCAGCAAACTCTGGCAATAAAACATGAGACACTTGCTTCATAGATGATGATAAATAAATGTGAATCCACTTCATGCTTTGCAATTCTTTATCTTATTTTTAATTCATTTCAGAGTTATCATAAATGAGGACAAACTTTTTTTGTTTTGTTACTGGAAAGATGTTTAATTAACAATTTTGTTAGATATGCAATGAAAAAGACAGAAAAGTTTAATGTAGAAACTTTTAACATTTCTGGGGGTTTATGCCCCTCTGTGAATCTACCCTACACACCTTTCTTCACAATGTTCTAGGATATGAAGACACTATAAAGCAAGGAAACATTGCTGGAAAAGTCCCAGTCCTTATACTCAGCAAAAATGGCACATCTGAGCATCTGTTTATAAAGTAAAACAGTGATGTAGTCATTAGCTTTAGGGGTAACTATATACAAAGGCTTAATCTCTTAATTCACATATGAGAAAGAGAAAGGAAAAGGCTTTAGAAGAGGTCTCTCATCTTTGCTTAGATTAGTATCCAAAGAAACACAATATATATTGTCCATTTATTTTTCTCAGACACCTTAAGGCAGAACTTAAATAAACTGTGTCGAGAGACTTTTGATTTTAAGATAAACAGTTATTTCAGCTTTCCTTTCTTCTAAGAAGTTTATTTAGCAAACTCTACAATAACAAGATTCTGGCAGATGCAGCTATCAAAACATTATATTTCTATAGATCTTATAATGATATCACAGCATTATATATCATTATCAATGTGTTAAATCACTGAGATGGATTCTGTAAAGTTTGCAGAACCTATTTTTGGACAATGCAGCATACTGAAGGAAGACTTCAGTACACCTGTAGCATACACAATTTCAAAGGCCTGCTGAAGACACACTGTCTACTTATCTAGTCAGTGTAGTATAATTATGGAATCTGTACATGCCCAATAGATTCCAAAACACAATGTGCACACCCAATGCAACTTAAATGTGACAGACTGCCTTGTCTGACTCTTTTACTGAATTCTTCGGCATATGCTTTACAGACATGAAGGAATAAAAGCTTTTGCTGAATTCTATAGTCAGACCAAAAAAAACAAGATAAAAATGCAACCTGCAGTGCTACAGTGAATGAACTGCAAAAGGCTGCAGTGACTGACACCATAAATGAGGCTGTGGCTGTGCACCATACAAGACAGCCAGCTAGCATCAGCAAGACTACAACTAAACCAGTCATCAGACCAGCAAATAATTGGCAGGCACTGGCTAGACAGACAACTGATGTTGGCTGTAAGCAACATATGTGACCCAGTCATCTGTGCATACTCTGTGAGGAAACCTCATCCTCTTTGAAACCAAAGTTTGTCTCAGCCTTGCACTGGAGAGATTCCGCAGACACATGGGGGATGCTTTGAAAGTGTTACAGACAGCTGCCAGACATATTCTGGCAAGATTTCTGGAATCAGTTTGTGGCAATGTGGATGACTACATATGCTTACTTCCATTACCATGGAGCAGAGAACTGTAATGCACATGTTTTACAGCATTGTAAACTTTCTCCATGTACTTGGTGCAATGGATTGCACACACATACCTATCAAGACATCAGTAGATCCTGAAGCAAACCAATGCATAAACAGAAAGGGCTGCCCATCCATCAACTGCCAAGTTGTGTGTGCAGCAGATAGTAGAATGGCAAACATCATGGCAATACACCCTGGAAGTGTCCATGATGCTGCCATTTAGAGGGAAAGTAGACTGAGAGGTGCATTCCAGAAAGCTGAAATACCCAAGGGACTAGTACTGTGTAATTACAAGAGTACAGCTAGGATGTAAGCTAAGGATGTCCATTTCAACAATATCCATGCTAATCAAATGTGTTTTTATTTCCCAGAACAGGTGACTATGGTTATCCTCTTGAGCCATGGCTAATGACCCTGTACCATGAACCATCAAATCTTGCACAGGAGGCCTAAAATAGACCACATGCAACAACCAGAAACACCATAGGACATGTGTTTGGTGTACTAAAAGCTAGATTGAGGTGTGTGGGCACATCTGGCAGTGCACTGCACTATACACTTGAGAAGGCAGCACAGATGATAGCAGTGTGTGCCATGCTGCACAACATGCTAACTAGAGCACATGGTGGTCTTCCAGTTGCAGGTGTAGTTGCACTACCTCAAGAATCTCAGATGTATGAAAAGCACATCCCACAGCTATCAGAGGAGGAGCAGGAGGACAAAGGGGGGCAAAAGACACAGGCGTAGGCAACATAGGGTGTTGCCACAAGTGACGACCCAGGCAACAGGGCAGCATCTGGCCTGCAACCATGAGTTATGACAAGCCACAGATACACAAGTACAACATTGATGTTCAGGTGTTGCCCTACCATATTAGCACATATTGCATCTAATGGCAACTACCCACTAGATGTGCACGTTGATCATCAGACATAACACCATAATCATAATATATAACATTAAAAAACATATACAAATCTGTCACAACAGATATCATCAGCTCAGGGTACAACTGAAACAGGTATGCATGCACACTTGTTGTATCAGTGTATGGAAGAAATAAGGGACACACACTGTCATGTGCTGCACATTCTTATCTCTACAATATAATAACAAGAAAAAGAACAAACAATATAGGACATGATGCCGAACTTTTAATCTCACCAGAAAAATATATCACAGTAAGCTTGTAATATAATATATGGAGTCATCTATGTTTATCAAACTGTTGGACTCCCTCTAATGCAGTCTAGGGTGACCATGCTGAATGCTCACACAGCAGTCTGCGCTGCCCTTACCACATACAGAAATACTTGGTCCAGGTTGCATCACAGAGGAAACTGATGAGGTGACAACACCATGTTGAGGTGAAGGAGCATGACTGCGAGTTGAAGGTCATGACCATGTCATGACTAACGGAACTAGAACAGATGGTCCAGGAGTGAAAGTGCGTGCATGTTAGAGCATAGACACTGATGCTCAATTGGCAATGTTGGTTCTGCTGAATGGTGGCCTGCCTCTTCCATGCTGCAATTGGCTAAGCACAGTTACTCTGTGTATGGTTCATGGAATCTAAATAACATGGAGTATACAATTAGGTTACATAACTAACACACATGACATATATATGATGAATAAAAACAAAAACACACATGATAACTCCTCCTAGGATAATGGTGCTGTTGATGAGGAATGAACTTCAAGTATTGTAGTGAAAAAAATAAATCAGCATTACTGATCACATCATTACCGATATTAACAATCTGAACATGGTTAAAACATACAGAAGATTTGCATAGACATATCACTTGTTTGTGCACTTGATGAGGATGATGCAAACTGGTCAAGAAATGGGAAGAAAGACACAGTATTAATGGAGGACAACAACAGGAGTAACAGCAATGATGTGTAAATAGGGTTGTCACCTTTTGTTGTGGCTAAAATCAGACCCAGGCCACACCCCTGCCATCACCCATAACCCCACCCATTCCTGCCCATCTCCTACCCAAGTTCCACCCATTTTGGGATGTCATCATTGCTTGATGGGAACACCCACTTTTTCTGTTTTTCATGTCTGCTTTCTGCTGATTTATTATGCTTTTCTGTAAAAAAAGCATTGTAAATCCAGTGATTTAAAAACTCTGATAGTCTGTTTCCTTTCTTGAAACAGAATACCAGAGTTTGTACAGTGTTTTCCAGACTACCAGACAATCAGTTTGATTTCTGGACAGTCTGAGAAAAAACAGATAGGTAGCAACCTTGTGTTTGAAACATAGCTAATAGCATACCACTGGTAGACTCTCGCGGTTGAGAGTTTATAGGTTGTACTGCAGACCCTGGAGTGGAAAAGTAAAAAGGAAGAACACAGTTATGTGTTTTAGCCAAAACAATGCTGACAACTTAGTAGCAGGGGCTAGAGATACTCATGTGATGGATGTTGCATCTGTAGACCAGATGGCCTTGTGTTAAAAATAGTGATATTAATGTCATGTATCATGTGTGCTACACATTGATGCAACCTATGAACCTATTGCAAGAACATTACCTGGTCTGTCTGAACTTGCACATGCATGGTTTAAGCCCCCAATAGATGCACCTGTGGTGTACAATATTAGGGAAATAACAATATGACAGCAAACAGCACTGCCATGGCATGAGGCTGAGGCAATAACACGTAGTGGTCACAGTAACAGTATGGAGACACTCACCTGCTGTTCCCTGGTGTTGTCCAGAAGTAGATGGACCTGTGAATGTTAATGCACATGCTGGTTGCACTGTTTTGTCTGTATTACAGTTGAATGTTTACATGTCATTAAACTTATGTTCATCAACACCATCCTGTGTTGATCTGTGTGCCTGGCTTAAATCTGCTGCCATAAATCAAAAATGACAATACATGTATATGCATGCTACAGCAATATGCATTGATTTTTTCTACACTCAGCCATGTCATGGAAAGAAAGACATACATGTTCAGCCTGGAACTCCAGCTTTTATCCCACCCCTGGGTATGTGTTGCTCCCCCTTTTTGTATTCAGGGAGGACAGAAATACTGTGATGTCATTAGTGGTCAATAGTGGTCCAGCAGTGGTGGCAGCCCTTGCTCTTTCATATCATCTTAATCTGCTGGCTGCACAGAGGATCATATCTGAGCAGCATCATAAACAGGCATCATGGGATCTTTTGTGACTTCCAACTACATTTATCATGTTGGTGAAGTTAGTCCAAATTTCACTTCTCCAAACTGTATTTCCAGAATGGCTCAGGAGTCTACATATATGTTGTTGGAGAGCATCAAGTATGATGTCATTTTCCTGTGAGGAAAAACTGTCACTCCTAGGAAGGCTGGCCATCTGAAAGTGATATACACATGATCATACTCCTGTGTGAGTCCATTTCTGCAGAAATATTTCTGTGGATAGTGTATGTCTGTACAAACAGTATGCGTTCTTGTGCAGTGCAAATGTCTATAGAACACTGACTGTGGTAAATACTAATATGACATATAAAAAGTAGCAACAATGCCTGCACACATAACATTTGTAAAATGAATCACAATACCTTTAGAACCATTGTTTGGGATTAGAATCCCTTAGACTACATATGCATTGAATGGAGATCCAAAGACAATAGTATCCTGCCACAACGGTCTGCCTGTGTTTCACATGAAAATACTACACAAACTAATAATTGAACAACTTATGGAAAATGTCGAAAACCTCAGGATCCATAGGCTGAGTATGGATCCATTGTTTATTGAGCCAGTATTATAAGACTTTAGTTAAGACTCATCAATGAAGAAATATCTGTAACAGCAAAATAACATAGTATTAAGATTTTGGTTAAGAAGCATCAATGTAGAAATAACTGGAACATCAAAAGAACCCAGTACATATGGATAATGTTAGAATCCATAGGTTTCTGTAGTTACACCACAGAGTGTACAGAATTCTTATCAGAAAATGGGTTAAGAGGAAAGATTTTTAAGAAAAGTAGGAAGACATGCTGACAATATAGGACCAAAAGACTGAGAAACCATGGTCTATGCAGTGAAGACCAGTCTGGGGGGTTGGAGGAGAGAGCTTGAGTGATGAAGATTTCTAAGGCTATATTTTGGTACATCTCTGAATATTCTGGAGGCTAGTGGGAGGAATGCATTATTCTTGATAAGTTTAAATAGTTGAGATGCAAGTAGAAAGCCACATTGTTTAAAGGGTAGACAGTTAACTTTATCAATGGTTTGGCAGTGGTGATGATAAAGATTGTCCTTTACTGATCTATTTATCTCAGTATTTCAATGCAATTGGAAGTTACTGAGTGTATGATACAGTTTCTTTTGGCATAATTACAGACAATGTTTAGATGGATCTTGGAATCATTGATTGATACTGGTAGTGGATTGTAGATTATCGATGCAGTTAACTTTATACAACCATTGGTCTGGCTTCATGGTAGAGGGATTGGCCCTTGACACTGACTCAGATGACGGGGGATCAGTTACTGGCTACAGCAGTGGGGGAGCCAGGGACAGAGAGCGAAGAATGAAGGAATATGGCAAGCTCACTTTTCAGGAGGGGGGGGGGTCTGGTGCTCAGTGAGCATGCAGGGAGGTATAATTTCAGTAGTAGAGAATAAGGAAACTGCTACTCATGGTCAATGACAAGATGGTTTGTTTGATTGTTGGTAGCACCTGTTATGGAGTGAGGAGTGTCCAGTGCTGACAACCCAGTGCACTACCTTCCCTGGTGAACCAAGTGTGTGCAGGGAAGAAGAATTTAGAAAAAAATGCCACCTACCCTTATTGCTGCCTGAATGGTGGCCAGTCTCATTCAGCCCTTGTCCTAATGATAGGGGACAAATGGGAAGATTGACTGGGAGGGGGGCTGATGATTGACAGGCAGCAAGGACAAAAAACATAAAAAAAAACATTGCACATCCATTGATTATGCATTAGCAGAAGAGCCTGACTGGCACTTTTAGGTGACTGACAGGTCAGCTGGGCTGCACTGTTTTTAACTACTAGCAGCAGCAGCATGCTGCCACCAGTTGTTATGGCAACATATAGCTGTGGAAGGCCTGGTAGAACAAGTGCATAGACTGTGCAGCTTGTTATCCTGCTTCAGCCATGACTCAGATATAGCAACAATGACAGGCTGTTATTTTTGTGTATATATACATTTGTTAAACAGGTGAGTGCTCTGGTCCAAAGCCTCTTTTCAGGCATAACATGGGCCACCAGCTAAATAATATTCATTAAAGAGGAATGATATGCAAAGCAAATTACAGTAGTAAACTGGGTGCATGCTGTAATAAATTTTGAGATTAACATGTTTGTATAGTAATGTCAGTGTGCAGAGAGAGAGAAATTAGAAATGTCTTAGTGCATCAGTGCAATAATTTAGGGGAATTGTTTTAATGTAATAATGCTAAGGAAGAGTAAACGGTATTTATTCATGGAAAGGAAAAATAAGATGGGGTGAAAGAGGGTAAGTAAAGTCAGAGAGTAAATAGGAGGCAACAGGCATAAACACAGCATTAGAAAAGGTTTAATGGAGTAATTGACATAAGTGTTTGTTACCAAAATATATCCAAGGTGACACCAAAGCTAAAATAAGACTCAGTGTGATAGTCATAGTTCCTCAGTTCACATATGTATAAGGCAAGAAGGGAAAGGTGGTGCTGTGCCCATATGCAAATGTGCTGAGTGTCAATGAATGGCGCTGATTATGGAAGAGTAAAGTGCTAGACAGAAGCACCCACAACATGTATGGCTGTCTGAAACATCTTTAAGTATATTAAAGTAGTGTGGTAATGTGTGATGGAGGTCTCATGAATGTAAAATGTCTATTTTTCAGCTATTTCATTGTTTGTAACCAGGAGTAAACTGGTGGAGTCTATACATACCATTATCAATTACTTAAGGAAAGTGGCCCAGGTTTGCTTAATAACACTACTGCACAACTGACGTGGAGTGCTGCCATTTTTTTCAGTGGTATTTTTGTTTTTTTTTGTTAAATAAAAAAATTCTGCAGTATTATACCTATATCATTTTTTTGGTTGGGCTGGCATTTCTAGCTGCATACATGTATACAAATATACATGTGCGTATTGCTTTACCTCTTTTTTTTTTATTCACATTATTGGTGTTACTATGGGCTGAATTTTTTTTATGCATGTTGTGTTTTTATTTTCCAGTATTTTTTTGTAAACAGAAAAGATCTTTAGTGAATTATCACTTATGACATTGGCAATCATACATTTATATAAGAGAAAACAAACCATATTTTCAGTTGCAAACACTATACATCACATATGATCTTCTATACATTCATTATCAATTAAACATTGCTGAGCTCTTTCAGTTCCTGCCTTCCGTTAAGCCTCATTCCTCCTGCAAAACATTATTCTGCATGTATTGTTCCCACAATTCCCATTTTTTCTATGTAATTTGCTCCAACAACCCTTTTCTATAGACCCCACCTCCACTTCTTTTATCTCTGTCACTGTATTTACTACTTCTAATATGGTTGGTTTAGACTTTAATTTACATTTTCTAGAAATTGCTTTTTGGTAGAGACCAGGATTAAACTCAGCAAGACCTTACTATGTCTAAGCAATTCAGATTCTGCATCTCTGCTTAAAAAAACAAACAAAAAAATTATTTCCTTAGACCAATTCAGAAGCTGTTTAGTAGTATATTAGCTTTGTTCCGTTTTATTTTTCCACCTTTCAAGTAAGCTATAGGTAGTTTTTTTTATTATTAGAAGGGTATTAATGATGCAGTGGTAATATTACGGGATCAATTTCAACTGACAGATAATATTGTACACAGACATATCAAAGATACAGCAGACACTGGTGTGACTGACTCAGGGTACTATATCATACACTTTCCTGAGCTCTG
Source organism: Protopterus annectens (assembly GCF_019279795.1). Taxonomy (NCBI): domain Eukaryota; kingdom Metazoa; phylum Chordata; order Ceratodontiformes; family Protopteridae; genus Protopterus; species Protopterus annectens. Next base: position 146,966,700 of record NC_056725.1, read on the forward strand.
TACCTATAACCAGCACTCTCCCTGAGTAGCTGAAGTCATTTTACACCTTTAGGAATGCACTCTTGTGTCATGGTATGATTCATAGAGCTCAGCTTGGCTGAGCTTCAGTCACATAATATGTTTCTAAATCATCTCCAGTTAATGCCAATAGACTTAAGTGTACCATTTTTAACTGCCCTGAGACATAACTATCATCAATAGTCTTGGGAAACTGTGACAAACTGAAAGGGTTTAGTAACAAAGGGAATAAGCAGAATTTAGTAGGACAGCACAATAGTTTGCAAAATTAAGGAAGTTTTGCAGGACAGGAGCATTTGTTTACCAGTAAGACATGAAAGATAATAACATTTTGAAGCCTTATGAGTGACTGGACTGGGAATGTATAGGGTGCCATTTTTTACTTTTTTCTGAATGTGTTAATGTACTGTCTAGTTTTTAATTACATGGGTAATGGTTACAGAAAATAGGGCAGTAGCATAGAATGGTAATGCTGTACCAAATGATACATAGAATGACACCATAACATACAGCATTTACACATATAACACTTCACAGTTAAGTACTGGTTGGAATTACAAACTGAGAACAAGTAAAACCTCATTCAATACACTTATGTCATTTGTGTTTGTAAACTATTAATGGGAGACAGGATTAAATGTGTGACCAAGTATGTGCTTTCAGTGCTACAGCAGCAGGGATCAAGAAACCAGAGAGACAACTTTAGTCTGAAGGAAAACCACATCCGCATAGTTGCTTTGAGAACACATGAGAAATGTCTGTTTGGAAAATGAAGGCCAAAGCATAGCTAAGCCATAAAATCAAATAAATGATATTGATATAGTAGGGAGACAACCACACATTGCCACAGTGCAGAAAAAGACCAAACGATCCAGTGGGACATGAAATAACCAAAGCTAAGGCTGAAAACAATTGCCTGTAGCAGCACTGGTGGGGTCCCTTCCACACATCAACCATTACCACTTGATGAAGAGTATCTTCTCTCCACAAAGGGTAATGACTTTGAAGCAGATGACAGTTCCATAGGAATCATCAGAGGTGGTATGGACACCAGTAGTTTCAGATCATTGCAGCAACCACGTTCATGCAGTGTAGAAGATTAATGTATAGTTTATGGCAGTACTTTATGATGACAAACTGCTTTGTATATTTGTGCATATATAACCCATAACATTTTCCATCATCAGGTTTACCATCCATATTAATCATACAAGTAAGTATCTATTGTCTTAGATCCATAGATAAATACCAGGTTCTCAGTCTGCAGCCTATCATAAGCCTGGCCAATAACCAGAAGTCAGAATCAAACCTTATATGTGCAAGGTAATGACCTTAACTATTATGCCGCACCCTGTCTATAAATTCAGCATGTCAGCATGGTAAGTATGCCATTCATCTGTTTATAGATACATTTTTGGTATTGTCAAAGATATGAAGAAACACATCATGATGTATTCCTCCACAAGGTCAGCACCAGAATGAAACACTTCCAATGCAGCAGCACAACAGGATAATGTTGGCAGCAAAATGGCTGCTACTGCTGATGATATCATAACACAGTCTGAAGAGAGTGTGCACAGTCACAAAATGTATTGGCAGGAGCCCTAACCTGACATCAGGTGGATAATTCCATAAGCAGTGACTCTGGCTCATACACTGCATAAAATGAGGACATAACCTTACAACTTGGGGTAGGGGGGACATCATGTATTTCAAGGCCAGCTTCTTGCAAACAACCCAAAAACTTAGATGAAGATGCTAACATTTCAGAGTTAATAGTATCCCCTGTAATGCTTGAATAAAGAGGTGCAAGTTACCTCCTGAGATATACAAGGCCTTGGCTGCCCAGCAGCAGATATGCCATGACATAAATGAGGTACAGGCCACTATGTCAAACAGTTGTGTAGAGATGGCTAAAGTATTGCAAGGTATGTGGAAGTATTTCATCAAAAGACTGGAATACTGGAGGCGAGGGACAAATCAATGATGATTTGTAAGACTGACAGGTCCAAAGACAGGTAATTAATGAATAAGGAGAAAAGTATTGGGCCAAGCACTTATCATTGTGGTACTGCAGGGGAAGCTGGTATAGGGTTAGTCAGACTTGAGACTTTATAAATTGTAAAGGTTCTGTCAAGCAGACAGGTTTTAAACCAGGTACAGACTGCATCAGTAAAGTACCATTTTTTTAATTTTTCCAGTAGTAGGCTACGGTCAAGACATTGAAATGTTCTTTTTACATCTATGAGCATGGCTACAGTCAGATTACCCTCTACAATTTGGCTAAAATGTTGCTAGGCAGTAGGAATATGATAGTCAAAGTGCTGGACTTTGGTCTGAAGCCTTGCTGTTGTTTCTCTTGCACCTTAGCTATTGGCCTGTACAGTCTTCAGCAGTCTTGGCGGTTCCTACTTTTGGTAGTGGCCTTATGAATGCTTTCTTATTTACTTTTAGAGAATGAGCTTATTGTCCATCAGTACCCTGGGGTATTAATGTACAAGTAATGCCCACTGAAAAACGAATCTGTCGCTTCACGGCAGCATATCAAGCTGCTGTGGAGCTCAAACTGAAAAAATGAAATGGCCACCAGTATTTTATGCTCTCTAAATGTTCTAAGCTCTAAACACTTTTGCTGTTTAATGAGTGTAAATGTAAACAAAAAAAGGTGTATGTGTGTGTATTTATGTCTGTGTGTGAGTGTATGCATGCACCTCAGTGAAAGTGAGCCATCATTTTACACTCACTAAGCAGCGCTTTTGCTGTTTAGCTAGTGTAAAATAAAAAAAGAAAAACGAATAAATAAAGTGTGTGTGTGAGTGTATGCGTGTATGAGAGTAAGAGAGAGCAATTGATAGAGCAAAAGAAAAACGTGTGTGTGTGTGTGTGTGTGTGTGTGTGTGTGTGTGTGTGTGTGTGTGTGTGTGTGTGTGTCTGTGTGTGTTTCTGTCTGCATGTGTGAGTGAATGGATGCATGAAAGCAGAGCGTGTGTGTGTGTGTGTGTGTGTGTGTGTGTGTGTGTGTGTGTGTGTGTGTGTGTGTGTGTGTGTGAGACAGAGACAGAAAGAGTAAGTGACTGAAGTGCAAAAGCGATCCAAAGATCCCCTGATAGCATGTGGGAGACAGAGGGAAAATAGAATGATCTCTGCCAGCGCTTAGAGAATGGGCTCTCTGTAAAATTGTTGTGTTTTACTTACTTATGTATTATTTTAATTACTATTGTATTTTTTAATATATTTTGGACGTAAAATGCTTCCTCCAATACCATTAACATATACTACAGCAGGTCCCCTTCAGAATTTCGAATCTTAAAACTTTGAAACCCATATGATCGAAGACTATATGTTCGAAGGTTTAAAACTTCGAAATTCTGAACAGGGATTGGCATACAGCGCAGACCGGGAGATTTCCCTTGTCCTCACTGTAGTGTGATCTCAGAGTTGGTATATTTAAGTTGTGGAGGTGTGGGAGGTGCAGCTCTCCATGTGGACGGTGCAGGGGGGGCTTGCCCCCCTGCTATACACAGTTTATTTTTTGTTGTTTGTGTTTTGCAGGTCTACTGCACATTTTCGAACATTCAAATGTTCGATCATAAGGTCTCGGCCATATGGAATTTCGAACATTTGAACATTCGATCATGTGAAGTAGACCCACTACAGCAAGTATGAAACATTAGGCAGAGGAACTATTCTATATCAAATAGTGAGAACTCCTTAGTGGTTGAGTTTGATCTAGTTCCCAAGAAAATAAGTTGTACAATGTTTCTGAAAGTAGGAAGCTTTGTCACTTATTTTTGATTGGGCTCTGGAAGTCTAGGTTGACATCTCCCATTATGATTAACTTGATGCATTTGGTATGTTTAAATAAAAATCATCTAAAATGTTTTCTCATTGTGATGAAGAAGCAGGCGATAGTGGTCCCAATAAATATTTTAGTATGGCCTAAGTTGATAATTTACATGAGTGACCAATTTCAGTATGAGCCATTTTAAGCATTGTTCAATACAGTGAGTGACGGAGAGAGGCTGTCCAGTGTTTCTGGCTAGAGTGACAACTTCTCCACCTTGTGTAGGCCTGGGTCTATTGTTATAAAACATGGTGTAATCATATGAGATAGTGAAGGGTGAATAGATAATATCATTTCACCAGGATTCTGTGATGCCCAGTATCAGTGGTTAATTACCCAAATTTCTGCCTGAAGCCATTTTCTGTTTACAATGCCTGTGATCATAGTACCTAGTTTAAATTTTACTGGACATGGGTTTAAGAGTCACCTGAAAGGACAAGTAAGAGAAGGGGAATTTTTTGAGTTCTTTTAAAGAACATAATCCATGGAAAAGTCATAAAATTAGTAGTTGGTGTTTCTTTTGCTCCAAGATAAAATGTATTGGTGTTGTGGTAAGAATAAATTGCGATATTTGACCACCAGAAGAGTATGCTAAAAGCAGGGGATTTGTTTTATGTGCTCAGTATTGTAGCTGTTAAAAGATTTGAAAATGATGTTAAGAGTACCACATTATTGTTAAACATTGTTTTATTGTGTCAAAGTATAAACAAAAAGGAAGTATATAGTTAAAGGAGAAGCAATTATTTTGGGGCTAGCTTCTTTAAATTGGAATATCTTATTGTTGAAATGTGAGTTGGACAGTGTTTGGTATAAATCTAACATATCAGGGTTTGGTAGGGGAATTTGGGGTGGAAGGGGAACAACCTGGTTCACACCCCCTGCTCTGTGGGAGCCATTCATTCAGTCTTGTGCAAATCTAGCTCACGGGATTTTTTTTTTTTGGCTCATGAACAAACAAAGAGTTTGATAATAAAATGTTGTGCCATGCAGGCAACTCTGAATTACACAAGTATGAGTCTACATAAAAGTATTGCAGTTGTATCAAACTAACTGAAAACCTGAGCTTTAAGCTGAAAGCAAAATAATAAACAAGTAAAGAGCAGCTCATAATTTGCAACAGTATGCATTACTGTATTCTTCTGAAAATATACACATTGCTACCAAAAAATTATCCCAAAAAAGAAGAAACTGCAGTAATGAAGCACTTGGCTAACTTGTATAACAGTACTTAAGCCAACTCATACCTATGTGCTGGTTTTCAGAACAAGCCAGAAGAATGCCTTAATCAGGTCAAGGAATAGTTATAATACACAGTAAACCATTAAACAATTATAGAGGAAGTGACTATTACATTGTTGAACTGAAAGAAGCTGCATCAAAGTGGAGGAAGATGAGATATTATAAAAATGATAGAGTAAAACAGCTATCTCAGATGGTGTTATGTTAGGATATAGGGCGCAGATAACAGTCTTTGCAAACATCAATGCATTAAATACTGGATTTAATGTATGCACAAGCAGGATACAGATTTTGGCCCCACTATTCAAGGTGTGTTTCTTTTTTATGTTTTCATCCTGAAATATATGTTAATATAACATTTTCTGTGAACATTTCCAGGAGTGCCAAAGGATACTTGCGGCTAGATTCCTTAAACCTAGTGGAAGCTATTTGCAGACATTGCAGCACTCTGAAGCAAGACTTCACCACACCTGGTGAGGATGTGATTCCAGAAGACAAACTGAAGGTAGATGGATTACTTAAGTATTAAGAGTAGGATAATTAGGGGTTCCAAACATGCTGGTCTGATTCCAAAACACATCATGTGCACACAACGCAACTCAAATGTGAGAAGCTAGTGGAAGCTATTTGCAGACATTGCAGCACTCTGAAGCAAGACTTCACCACACCTGGTGAGGATGTGATTCCAGAAGACACACTGAAGGTAGATGGATTACTTAAGTATTAAGAGTAGGATAATTAGGGGTTCCAAACATGCTGGTCTGATTCCAAAACACATCATGTGCACACAACGCAACTCAAATGTGAGAAACAGCCATGCTGACTCTGTTTCTGAAATACTCGGCACATACTTTCCAGTCCTCAATTAATTTGAGCGAATACTATGGATTATGGAAAAATCCATAGTAAAACATCTAAAACAATATATATATATAAATGCAACCTGTTGTTAATATACTGTAAAAGGCTACAGGGATGTAAGCCATAAATGAGGTTGTGGCTAAGAGTCCTAGAAGGCAACCCACTAAAGTCAAAGCAAGGCTGCAACTAAACCAGTTGTCAGACCAGCAAATAATTGACAAATACCATCTAGATAGATATCTGGTGCAGATTGTCTGCAACATGTGTGGCCCACATGTCTGTGCAGACCCTGTGAGGAAATCCCATCCCTCTTGAAATCAACGTGTGTCTCAGCCTGAGTGTATTTGCATCTGGTGCATTCCAGAGACACATGGCCATGCTGTGGGACTATCACAGACACCATTCAGTCATATTCAGGAAGCAATGTGCAACAAGGTGAATGACTGTATACACTTTCCATCCACCCCATGGAGTGAAGAACTGTAATGCACCAATTCTATAACACTGCAAACTTCCCCCATGTACTCAATGCAATAAACTGCACATATATATACCTATTAAGACACCCTTGTCGCCTGAATCAGACTGATACATAAACAGAAATGGCTGTCTGTCCAACAACTGACAAGCGATGTGTGCAGCACATGGCAGGATAACAAACATCACGGCAACACACCATCATGTTTCCATTTGGAGGGAAAGTGGACTGAGGGCTGCATTCCAACAAGGTGAAATACCTGAGAAAAGTTTATTGGGTATGTACAGGAACACAGCTAGGATGCAAGTTAAGGATACCCCTCACAACAATATACGTTCTGATCACACACAACAGGTGGCTGTGGTTATCCACTTGAGCCATGGTTCATGACCTTGTACCATGAACTATCAAACCCTTTACAGAAGGCCTACAACAGAGCACATGCAACAACCAGAAACACCATAGACCATGTGTTTGTTATATTAATAGCTAGGTTCAGGGTACACTGCAGTACACACCTGAAAAGGCAGAAAATGATAATAGTGTGCACCATGCTGCACAACATGCTAACCAGAGCACATGGTGGTCTTCCAGCAGGTGTGGGTAAACTACCACAAGAACCCCAAATGTCTGAAGAGGACATCCCAGGTACTGAAGGAGGAGCAGGAGGACATAGGGGACAAAAGTCATAGGTGAAGGCAATGTTGGGTGTGACCACAAGTGCAGGCAAAAGCAGCAAGGCAACGTCTGACCCAAGTATTTGAGTCATAACGAGCCACATGTACAGTACTTGAGTACACAGAATGAACACTGAGGTTCAGGTTTTCCCCACCCCAGCAACACAGATTGCATCTAATGGCAGGCAAGTACCCACTAGATGTACACACTGAGCATCACACATAACATATCTACTCACATCACACATCACACATCTACTCCCTAACCTCTCCACATCACATCCTGTATTGCTTATATTTTACAGCTTCTCTATTACAACCACCTTTATTTTACTTAATTGTGCACTTCTTCCCTCAACCTACTCAACCTCTTATAGCACTCTTTCCTTCTCCCACCTTTTAGTTTTACTTACTACACTCCTTCCCTCAATATACTCTAACTCTTTATCTACATATCCTAATGGCCCCTACACACAAGTCTATATTCACAAACCTACTACTCTTAACTACAACTCTTGCTTCTCTTACAATACCATACACACTAACTTTCTTTGAACATTTTTCTCTTTCTGAACAACACCACCCCTACCAGCAAACTCTACCAATTTCTCGCATAAACTCCCTCAACCACAGTAACATAACCTCCACCTCTATCTATATATTACCAAAATACCATAGAGCTACCCTTGTTACTTACTTCCTTATCAAAAAAACCCCAAACAATTACTACAAAATCCTTAAGTTTGTACAATATCCTCAACAACACCCCCTATTAGATGGTGATATTCATCCAAACCCTGGCCCCAATACTGATATTCCCAATAACCGACACAACCTAACATCTCCTGCTATCACTACCTTAAATAGACCGTTTAACTCCCTCCTGATAGCTCACCTTAACATCCGTAGCATTAACAATAAAATTACCCACCTACATGCACTCTTAGATGTGCACTCATTCGATATTCTCTGTATTACATAGACATGGCTAAAGCCTTCAACTCTGGACCAGGAGATTACCCCTCCTGGATATAATATCCTGAGATGTGACCATAAAACCAAAAAGGGTGGAGGTGTAGCCATTTGTATAAATCTGAACTCCAAGTTTCACCCTTCAATGTGCTCCTACCCTTGGATACCAGTTCAGAAACCCTTACTGCCAAACTTCAAATCAACAACTCCAAATGCACATATCTCCCCCCTGGAAATAATATCAATACTCTTGAAAACTTACTTAGTTACCTCTCTACCCACCTACCTCAGGAAACCATTGTATTAGGTGACTTTAATATAGACTGGGCTACCTGTAGTTCCCCTAACCCTACCAATCACATAAATCTTTACGGATTCTCACAAATTATAACCACTCCTACTAGAATCCATAATCAGTAAGGAAACCACCCTAGACTGGATCCTTCTCAACAACCATCTTGATACTTATCAACCAGGAACCCTTCCTGATGATATCAGTGACCACATGCTAACCTACATTATTAAACAAAGAATCCATAGGCCAATTACTAATAATTTTAAAACCTCCTGTTCCAAAAAAATGTTTTAATCCAGAGAGCTTCTTAAATGAACTGAAAGCATGTGACTGGTCACAAATGTCTCATCTTCAACTTGATTAAGCAGTGACCTGCTTTAACACTAGATTCCTTCAAATCCTACATTAAAATGCCCCCTATCGCTCTTCCCGAATAAGGACCAAAATTGCCCCCTGGCCCATAAAACAAACTAGGCAAAAGATCCTCCTCAGAAATAAAATTTGGGCCAAATGGAGAATCTCCAAATGTCCATGAGGTCACCTCTACTTTAAACAGTTAAGAAATGCCACCAAGAAAGATATTCTCAGAGACAAAAAAGACTATTACCTTCACCTCCAACAAACCCAGCAACAAAACCCACAAAAATTCTGGTCAGGCATAAACAAACTTCTTCAGCCAGGGCACTCTAAAACTCCTGCCCCTTCAGGATTCAACCATAATAACTCTAACCAGATTCCTGATGCCTTTAATAACTACTTTACTGAAGCCATTCGAACCCTAGCCAATACTTTACCACCTATTACCACTTCTCCATTAAATACCACTAAGACTCCATCTCCAACCTTTCAAATACAACCTGTACCTACATCCCTCATCTGCAACCTCCTTCAAAAACTAAAACCATGCACCCCTTCTGCTGACTGTCTTCCAGCTGAATACCTGCAAATTGCAGTGAAAGCCATTGCCTATCCCATCTCCATCCTTATAAATAGAACAATTTTAGAAAGCAAAATCCCTTCCATATGGAAAGTATCCCACATCATCCCTCTACATAAAGGTGGGTCATCTACTGAGCTCTCCAACTTTCGGCCTATCGCCTTACTCTCTCCAATAGCTAAGATAATGGAAAAATGCATACACAGACAACTACTTGACCACCTTCTCCAAAATAATCTACTTGCCAACTGCCAGCATGGCTTTAGGCCACTCCATAGCACAACCACTGCCCTGCTATCCTTTTCTGACTCCATAAACAAAAATCGTAACAATGACACTTTTTCCTCTGCACTATTTATTGACCTTTCAAAAGTCTTTGATATGGTGAACCATAATACGCTTATAGACATACTAAAAGCCCAATCACTTGATCCGCAAGCATTCCAATGGTTTAAATCCTATCTGGAAAACAGACAGCAAGCAGTACTTTTGGATAACAATCTTTCTACATCCCTCCCTGTGAACATTAGAGTACCCCAAGGCTCTATCTTAGGACCTCTACCCTTTTCATTGTTTATTAACGATCTACATACCAAAATTCCTCAAGCCACCTGCATACAATATGCAGATGACTCTACTTTAATTTGTTCAGCCAAGTCCATAACTTCTCTCCAGTCCCTCACCCAAACAGTATTTAACAGTGTTAAAAATTGGTTCATGCAGCACTGCCTCCTCCTGAACCCCCAAAAAATAAAATTATTGCTCTTTGTTCCTTCTCACAAGTCACCTCAACTGCACTTCACAATAACCTCTAACAATGCAACTAACATATCCCCAGACACTACAACCCGTCTACTGGGAGTAACAATTGATAACAACCTTAGCTATGATGACCATATTAATTCTACAATAAAGTCTGTCAACAAAAAACTAGGCACCCTTTACAGAATCAAACCCTTCCTTACCCCTCAGCCAGAATGACTATTGTCCAGATCCACCTTATCTCTACCCTGTTCTCTGCTTCTGCAATATATACCAATCTATCTAAAAACAACCTCACCAAACTTTCCACCAGTTATAATAACATAGCCAGACTTGCCACTGGCACCCCCTTTAGAACTCACCACTGTCACAACCTCAAACAACTGGGATGGCTAGAACTGCAGAACCAACTACTTTGTCAACAACTTGTTATCACCCAAAAGATCCTTTACCACCCTAATAATACCCCTATCCTCACTAATATGATTACACCCTACAAAAATCTTGCAACACTACGCTCAGCAAGCTTCTAGTTTCAACTATTAAATCAAAAAACAAAACTGAGGACTCACTTTTCACCAACACAGTAGGTACAAACTGGAACCAGCTTCCTACTGAACTTTCCACCCTTGCTTCCACTCTTCTTTTTAAAAAAAACATCTTAAAGAACATCTTAAAACTCACTGGCTTTGTCCCTACTCTAACCCTGACCAATATCTCATTCCTCTTCTTGCTCTCTCTATACTTCTCAACTCTATTGTTCAATGTCACCTATTCTGTAATTTACAATTTCCTTAATAGTACTGGAAGAGAAAAAAAAATGTTTTGCTCTCTGTATTTGATCTTAGTTTAAACCTACTAAATGACTCTGTACAATTTTATTCTGACCAATGTAACTAATGTACTGTAATTCACTTGACTATTACTATATATTGTATTCTTTGTCACTGCTGATGCTTGGAGCTTTTCTTCCCGGGCCTCTACTGAAAATGGACATATATCCAGTTAGACTAGCCTGGTAAACAAATGTAAAATAAATAAATAAATAAATAATCATAACAAATCCCAACATGAACAAATGCAAATGAAACAAAACAGGAATTGTCAACTCAGAGCACTACTGACACAGGTATTCATACACACTCAGATTGCTGTATCATTGTATGGTAAACTGCTATACATACCTATCTCTACAATATAATAACATGAAAAAAGAAAAATCATGCAGGATATAATGCAGAAATGTAATTTCAGAAGACACAATTCACGGTGCAGTGGTATTTAAATAATATGAGCCAGCTATGTTTACTACACTCTTGGACACACTCTAATGCAATCTAGGGTGACTTCACTGACTTCTCACACCATGGTTAGTTCTGCCCCATGCACATACAGACACATCTTGCCAAGATTGTTCCACAAAGCAGATAGATGGGGCTACAACACCACTTTGAGATGAAGGAGCATGACTGTAAGTTGAAGGCCTTGTGACTGGTGGGACCACAGCAGATGGGACAGTACTTGAACTCTGTGCAAGTTGGACCACAGGCAGTGATTCTTGATGGCCAATGGTGGTTCTGCAGACAGGTGACTTGCCTTTCACAGGTTGCAAACTGATGAGCACAGTCAGAGAATGCCCAGTCATGCTGGTAGTATGACACTGCTGTAGTACTGTAGAGGCCAGGGTTTCCATTGACTGTGCCACAGCAAGCAGACTCTCATTTTGAGCTGCCAATGCAGTCATAATCTCACCATGACTGTACTATTGTCCTTCATGCATGACACTTAGCTGGTATACCACATGATATGTGGCCCAGGCAAGAGCATGGATGTCTAAACAATGGAGTTGCTGTGACTGTTCACTTGCCTGAAGCAGGAGGCAGATACTCTCTGACACCTGGTCATGCACAGCATCTGCACAGCTACATCTTTGTTGACACCCTATTGCTGGTTGTTGTGCGGAACTGCCAATAACAGTGTTCTCAGCTGTTGTGTGCTGTTCAATGGCCACAACCTGTTCAACATCCACTGTGGCAGCATCCTCTAAATGTCTGGACAAGTGGACCTCCACATCTGAGGCTAGGCTACATCTGCTGCAACATCACTGTCAACCTCATGGATGGAATCTCCAAACAACTCAAGGTTCTTTTTGCATGGGCCATACTACCATGCTGGGACACATCTTGAACACTATTATGATCATTGGATGGGATATTGGAGGCTACATACAGTTGATGCGCTACAATATATCATCAAAAACATACGACATATATATCTCACTGCAATGTTGCAAATAATAATGACTACATGTGGTCCACTGTATTATGTATGTTTAGTGAGACACCAGCTGGCATAATGGTTATAGTCATTGCCTCCCACCCAGAAGGCGAAACGTTTGACCTTGACCTCTGGCCAATATCTTTTTGGAGTTTGCATGTACTCCCTCTGTCACTGTGTGGTTTTTACCATCTCCAAAAGACATGTTAAGTGTTTCTATCTCAGACTCACCAATGAATAATGGTGTGGGTAGCAGCACAGATTCTACATGGTGCCCCTAGGTGCCTTATATGGGGAAGAGTTGTATAGAACATCTGCTTTGGCTTTTATTGTGGTGCACAGTATCCTCAAGATAGGAAAACACAAATCACAGACTACACACTGTTAAAGGACTAGCCACTGGGTGGTGTAAAATATGGCTCTAGGTGATTTGGTCATGTTGATTAATGTCACCAAATGGGCATGAGTATTTGCTGGATGACCAAGCCTACTCTGACTTACAGTAGGGACCCATGCTAATGGTGGGAGGAGTGTATGTGCCCTGCCTGCCATAAAGCCCTGCAGCCCTGGGTCAATATACTACTGGGCCAGGCCAGTGCAGCCTAGGTTACCTGTGACAGTGAAAGCTGGAATTGCCAAACATGAACTAAGAATTGCTGCACTCAGTGTAGGCTCTCTGACAGACCTTGGAAGTGAATGACATGATGGTACATAGGAGGATTGACATCCTATATATCTAAAGACAACAGCAATGACACTTGGCTTCTGAGGAGGACTTGTGTGGGAATTGTAGCAAGAGAGAGGCTTAAGAAAGCAGTAAGGGATATGGCAACAACCTGCTCACCAGTACTTCCAATATTCATAATCTCAGCCTATGCCCTACAGCAAGTTTGTGATAGTGAGGAAAAGTGTGCATTCATACAGCAGTTGCAGGACCTACTAGATAAAGCAGGGCAACATGAATTGGTGTTAATAATGGGTGACAGGGTCACCAGGAATAAAAAGCCATTAAATGGTTTGATGCCAAGACCTGGTTCAGAAAGACTGACAATCACAAGATCACACACACGAGCGGCCAACACGGAGCTCAAGTAGACTTAGTTGGCAAGCAGCATAAGCCACGGGATGCCACAATCAACTGCAAGGAATGGTCAGAGAAGGCTCAAATGTCAACAGAGACCGGGCTGAAGACCTGGAAGGTGACTGGATTGAAATCACATGGGTTCAAGGAATTACTGAAGACTCTAGCACCCCAACAAGAGGAGGAAATAGTTGGAGTTGAAGAAGAAGAATGGCAGCACCTCAAAACAGAATGTGTATGGCCTACAGAACAGATATGTATCTGAGCCAGGTATGTAAGTAAGGTACATAAGGAAAGCATATTGGTTGGCTAACAAAGAAGCCAAAAAATGAGTTGCAATAACAAAGAACAAGGCATTGGAGGCACTCTACCATATTCTAGAAAGTGACTTAGGTGGCACAAAGAAACTGTATCAGGTTGCAAGACAAAGATCAGACACCCTTCATAAGGGATGCCAACAATGGCCTGCTCACTAGTCCACAGGACATCAAAGGCAGATGGAAGGAGTTTTCCTTCAAGCAGCTTCTAAATGAAGAAAGCTCCACATAAGCTGTACTGCCCCAGACATAGCCTATGGTGGAGGAAGAAGAGGAGCCCACCCTAGAAGAAGTAAGAATAGCAGTAAGGACAATGAAGTCAGGGAAAGCAGCAGGTTCTTATGAGGTCACAGCAGATATGATAAAGATGCTGGGTGATACAGGGAGAAATGGCTCCTAACAGTACTCATATCAGTGTGGAGAGAAAGCTGTTTCCCAGATGACTTGAGGATAGACAAACTCATGCACACAAGAACAAATGGGACATCCGCAGCTCTGGGTAGTACAGAGGTATCAAACTTCTGTCACATTGCATGAAAGTTCTGGAGAGGGTGATTAATAAATGGATACACAGAGTAATAGAAAGTAAGATTGGTGGTGAGCAGTTTGGATTCAAATCAGGATACAGCAGAACTGACACAATGTTTGCAGTGAGACAGATAGTTGTAAGAAGCTAGAGATGAGGACAGACTCCAACTGGGCATTCCTAGACTTGGAGAAAGCATATGACAATGTCCCAAGTAAGTTGATTTGAGCAGTCTTGTGGTGGTTCAAAGTCCCAGAAATATTGGTAGAATTAGTGCAGGCTATGTACAAGGACCCAATGACTCAAGTCCAGACAGTGTTCAGCCTCACATAGGGGGTCACCAGTAGGAGTAGGTGTGCACCAGGGTTCAGGTTTGAGCCCACTGCTGTGTGAAATGGGAAAGATCAACAAAGTTGCTGTATGCAGATGATGTGGCATTACAGGAAGACTCTGAGCAAGAACTTCAGCAAAGGATAGGGGAATGGAATGTAAAACTGAAGGCACATGGGATGAAACTGAGTACGGATAAGACAGTGGTAATGGCAAAAATTGGGGAAATCAGAAGAAGGTGAGAATTAAGATAGAAGGGAAGATATCTGGGAGGGTTGTTTGAGGAGAAGGGAAGTCTGAATGAAGAGGTCAAAGCTACAATCAGAGGGGCTGCAGCCAAATGACATAGAGTGCCAGGTGTAGTGTAGGACAGAAGAATGCAAACGGAATTGAAAAGTAAGGTGTTCAAAACAGTGATGTGACCAGTATTACTGTATGGTACAGAAACCTGGGCAGTAAAGGCAGAGCAGTTGAGGAAGCTAGAGGTGATGGAAATGAAATGCCTGAGATGGGTGGTAGGATGCACACTGTGGTACAGGCAAAGAAATGAGGACATAAGAGCAGAAGCCAAAGTAGTTACAATTGCAGAAAAGATCAAAGAGAATGGATTACAGTGGTTCAGGCATATCTGTAGAAAAGCAGAAGACAATTTGGTGAAGAAGATGTAGGATATACAGGAAGAAGGTAAGAAGAAACAAGGTGTCCAGCAAAGAGGTGGTTGGATTGTGTGACAGAAAACCTGCGACAGTCAGGTATGAGTGTCAAAGAAAGCAAGAGTGTGGCAGTGAACTGAGAAAGATGGAGACAGTTAACATGACACCCTAACCCCATGTAGAAAAATGGGAAAAAGGAGGTTGAGGATAATGACACTGTATGTATGTTTCACAGAATCTACATAAATGAAGTATATACTCACATGGCCAACATACATAACATATGCCATGAATAAAAAGACACACCAACAAAAATCCATGGGGAGACACTGATGTTGTTTGTTTAGTAGTGTTAGAAGTGTAGTGTTTGGAAAAAAAACAGGATTACTGATCACATCATTGATGCCATTAACCAGGTGAACACAATTAAAACATCCAGAATTTGTGACACATACACATACCACCCTATGTGCACTTGAGGACATTGATACAGACTGACCAAGGGATGGCAAGAAGGACACAGTATTAATGGAGGTCAGCTAAAGGATTAACAGCAAGGACAGGTATGAAATATACTTAACATACCACTGACAGACTCCTGCTGTGGAGAGTTTGTGGGTTATACTGTGGATCCTGCAGTGGGAAAGTAAAGAGAACGACAGCACAGTCAAATATTTAGCAAAAATAATATTGACAACATCACATATACATCTCAATAATATTGGCTGCAAATATTCACTTGCTGGATGTTGCCACTGTACACCAGATGGGCCTGTATTGAAAAATATTTACAAAAAATGTCAGGTATCACATGTGCTACACATTGTTGCAAACTATGACAATTTTGTTGTAACATACCTTGTCTGTATGAACCTGAAAATGTGTGGCTTGCCCCTCCATGAATGAACCTGTAGTGTACAAAGGTAGGGAAACAACAATATAGCAGTAAACAGCAGTGCCATGAAATGAGGTGCAGACACTAACAAGGTATTGCTTGCAGTAACAGTATGGAGACACTCACCTGATGATCCCCGGTTGAGTCCCGAAGTAGATGGAGCTGTGAACAATAATGCAAATAGCATTACAAGTGTTGTTTGCACTGCTTTGTCTATAACTCTATTGCATCAATACATCATTAGACTTGTGTTCATCATCCTCACCCTGTACAGATGTATGTGTATGGCTCAATTCTGCCACTGTAAATCAAAAACAGCAATACATGAATATGCATGCCAACGCAATATGCAGTGATTGTCCCAATACACAGCCCTGTAATGGTAATAAAGGCATACATGTTTGTCCTGGAACTCCAACTTCAATCCCACCACCACGGATGCATTTCTCCCCTCTTGCTGTATGCAGTAAGGCCAGAAATATTGTGATATCATTGAGGGGGCAGTGATGTTAAGTTCAGAGAAATCTGGATGAGTGTATGGGGCACCATAATTTCATACTGGGAAGAGGGCCCACAACCTTTCTGGATATGGGCAGTCATCACTAAATGCAGCCTTGTGTATTGACTAGCATTTTCATGGTATTACATCAGGATGAAATGACTAGGTTTAAAATGACCTCTGGGTCAATAGGCTACAGCCTACTAATCTGCTATGATCCTATAATCCTATGGTTGTCCCACCACCAGTGATATCCCTTAATCTCTAATAATGTGTCACTCTGTTGGCTGCACAAAGGATCATGTTGGAACAACATCATCTACAGTCTACACTGGATTAGTTGTGGCCTCCCACTGCATTGATCATGTTGGTGAGGTCCATCCAGATTTAATTTCTCCAAATAGTGTCACCTGAATGGCCAAGGAGTCTTCATCCATGTTGGCAGAGATTATCAATTATGATGTAATTTTCCTGAGGGGAGAAGTTGTCACCCCCTAGGATGGTTGGCCATCTAAAAGACAGTGATACACACATGATAATATTCATGTCTGAGCCCTTTTATGCATTTCATTTTGTGAACAGTATATGTCAACATAAACAGTATGCATTCCAGTGTAATGAAAACATCTGTGTATCATTGTGTGTGATAAATACTAATGTGACATATTACAAGTAGAAACGACACCTTCATACGTAACATTAGTAAAATCAACACAACTTTCAACATCTTTATTTATTGATTTATTTATTTAACATTTGTATACCAGGAAAGTCCAACTGAGTCAGGAACCCATTTTCAGTGGAGGCCCAGGGAGAAACGCTCAAAATGACACATGAAAGGTAAGACAATTTACATGAACAAGATAAAACCAAGTATTAATGCACACATTAATAATAACTGAATGCTGAATAAGTACAGAGAGGTAGATGCAATACTAAACACAAAAAAAGTACAGAGAGGTAGATAAAATAATAAAACATGTACTAAATTAAAGTGGTAGAGTGCAAACTCTTTTTTTTATATACATCAGGTAGGAGTAAGGTAAGGAATGAGGAGCAGAACATTTGATGCCAGTAGGTGCTTAAAAGGATGAGAAATTTAAGGGTGTAGAAATATGGAAAGACTGTTAGTCCAATATGCTAGTGGTTAGTAGATGAAATTCCTATTTTAGGGATAGAAAGAAATGCCCCTAAAGAATGAATGGAGTTCACCTGTTAGGGGAAGAGCAGGGGCAGGTCTGATGACATAGAAAATGCTTTTTTTAGGGTGTGTTTTGAAGTTGTTAAAGCTCTCACTGGTAGTAATGTCTGTTGGCAGAGAGTTCCAGAGCTTGGCGGTGGCATGAGAGTATAAGCAATGTCTAGATCTTTTGCTTGGAATGTAGACTGTTAGGAGTTGTTTGTTTTCAGAGCAGAGGGCTCTTGTAGGTATGTAGAGTTTTAGAACAGATTTGAGGGCTGGGCAATTATCAGGTGTATGTATCATTTTCTATACAGAAGGCAGCTGTACTAGTATATGAGTGAGATTAGAACCCCTGACAGTATATATACACACACACACACACACACACACACACACACACACACACACACACACACACACACACACACATATATATATATATATATATATATATATATATATATATATATATATATATATGGGTGAAAAACACCAACACGCAAAACACAGAGGACGAGAACACCGAGACCGGAAGATCGACAACTGAGATGACCGACAATTTAAAAGCCCGACACTGAGAACACCGACATGTTAAGGTAAGTGTGCTATAGTGACAGACTTTAGGGTTGGGGCGGGTTAAGTGAGTTAGGGTTAGGGTGCGGGTAAGGTAAGTGTGCGATAGTGACAGACTTTAGGGTTAGGGGCGGGTTAAGTGAGTTAGGGTTAGGGCATGGGTTAGGTGAGTGTGCGATAGTGATGGACCTTAGGGTTAGGGTTTGGGTTAAGGTTAGTGCATAGATAGTTGTGTATGTAAGGTTTAGTGTAGGTTTGTAAAGTTTTTGTTGTGCTAGTTTTGTGTGTGTGTGTTTTTCAGATAAGGTATTTGTTTTGTTGATTGTCGGGATTGTGGTTTGTCGGGCATGTGAAGTTTCGTGCTTTTAAACTGTCAGTCATCTCAGTTGTTGATCTTCCTCAAGTCGTCAGTGTTTTGCATGTCGGTGTTTTAAAGTAGACCCACATATATATATATATATATATATATATATATATATATATATATATATATATATATATATAGAGAGAGAGAGAGAGTGCATGGAGGTCCAAATACAACAGCATCATGCCACAAGTCTGCTTCCGTGTCGTATTCAAATGCTATAACATATAGCAATTTGAAGAACTTAAAGAATGTGTGGGCAAACCTCAGGATCCATAGCCAGGCCACAGACATTACAGATCCTTAGTATATTGAGCCAGCACTGATAATACCTTTGTTAAGAATCATCACTGATGACATATCCATAACAGCAACAGCACATTTGTAGCAGTTTTGTTAGGAGACATGAATTAAGAAATAGCAACATTATCAACATCAGATACTAGATATGGAGAGTGTCAGAATACAAAGGTTACTGTAGTTACACCACAAAGTGCAAGGAATTACCAGTAAGTATTGCACATGTTCCATAAATCAACCTTCATTTACTATTATCATTTGTAATGGAAGTCTGTTTACACAACTGCATATGGGACTGAAATAAACTGTTTAAAAGAATGACACCTGTATGCATAAAGTTCAGGACAACATCACTCCAGTAACATATAATAAGTTCTGTTAATGATAACATTTTTAGTAAAAATTTAATTTAAGCATCTAACTTTTGAAATGACTAGCTTTTAATCACCAAAAGAGAAATGCTACTAACTTCCAATGTACCTCTCACAGAATCTAAGTGCACCTTGTGTGCACCTATCTTTAAGTACCATTTGTGCCATACATAATTAATGAGATTCATTAAAATTCAAGTTTTTGGAATCCCATTTATGCACACCCATTTAAATTGGCTTCATGCACTGAAACGCCCAGGTGTACTGCGTAAAAACCCACCCAATAGATATTGATAAACGGTACCATGTGTGGCACATACCTGTTATCTTTCAATAGTCTGATAACATGACATCAGTGCTGTGAAAAACTGAGGGGCTGCCAGCCCAGCCAGATAGAATTGTATAAATAATTCTATGTCATTGTAAATATTAATATGCTCCACAGGCTTGTGTAACAAATGTAAGAAAACTGTGTTAGGTTCTGTGCTTCAAAAATGTAAGCACAGTGCACCCTGCTGGAAAAAAGCTGATGAGTAAAGCATTTTATGGCTGTTTGATCTCAAGCTAGGATACAGGGTGTCTGTGCTAGGAAATTATTTGTATTGTTCTAAGACAGAGATAATTATTTGGTTTTACATGCAAAGTGGCTTTTATTGCTGTGGCTTCCTGGCAGGTGTGGATTACAAAAAGAAATGTTAAAATTTTAAGTTCTGTGAGCCTGGGAAATGTAAGTAGAAGTGTCAAGAATGATGTAATCTGAAATGACTCAGCAGTAATATGTATTATCAATTTAAGACTTTCTCAGAGAGAAAGATTTAGCATTTTGTATTTTGTTCTGAAGCTAACAACTCACCAGCACTTCTCATCTATATTTTCTTGTTGTGTAAGTAAGACCTAGATCTTAATATTTCTATTAGATATAGATAGGAATATAGCCAGATTAGTCTAGCTGTTTTCTATATTTCTGTGAGACTATCCTACAATGTTGTTTTAAAGTATTTCCTGTGATTTCTGAACTCCTTAATAACATTGTGTTGAATTAATGAGTATTGTCTTATGCTTTTATTATTTATTATTAAATATTTTTAAACCTTTCAGCTGTGGCTGTTTTGTGTTTAGAGATATTTAAGCTCTTTAGAATACTTGCATGTATTTGGTGACTCTGTATAGGTCACTCCTAAATAACCTTCAAGCCTTAGTCACACTTAATTGAATAATAATAACATTGCACAGTAAAATTGGACACCCTTTGGTAAGGGCCTTTATAGTAGCTGATAAGAGTGGTTGGTGGCAGTCGGTACTACCTTATAGTCTGGGCAGAAGGGGGCATAGCTGGAGAACCTGCACCAGCCTTCCCCTGGAGTATCTGAGTGCTTGTATATAATTCATATCTAAAAGTGTGTGTGTGTGTGTGTGTGTGTGTGTGTGTGTGTGTGTGTGTGTGTGTGTGTGTGTGTGTGTGTGTGTGTGTGTGTGTGTGTGTGTGTGAGCTACGTGGGCAGGGACACAAAGCACTGGTTGGACAGAGAGAGTGCTGGAGGTTTTGGCTTGACCACTCGACTGACATCTGTACCCTATAGCTGTGCCAGTGGGGAGTCTTATTGGGGATCTGGAGAGAAAGGGAGAAACCAGCCCTAGACTGACTGTGATCTATATGTGCTCTTAAGGGAAACTGTACTTTACTGTGTGTGTACTTGTTATCCTCCCAGTGTGGATGCCCCTCACTGGTGCTAGTGGTGAGGATTGAAGCTCCTTTATTACTGGGCCAGTGCATGGGAGTCACAAGTGCCCCTTTCAAATATTGATTATGATACATTTACTGCTCAGACCATTGCTAACTGTGAAGTGAGTGGTGCCTCAGTGAGCATTTCTCTGGTTTTGTATATTCCAAATTTCTTCAACTTGAGGGTCATGATGACTACTTCAAGGAGGCTGAAACTTGCCCGTGCATCCAACTGGACTGACAAGGAGATAACCCAGATGTTGACTTTGTATGCCAGATTGGAGCAGAGGATGAAAACCAGACAAACTCTCCGTGATCGACTTGTGGAAGCAGATCACAAGGGAGACTTGATGGAGGATAGGGATCTACTGCACTGGAGTTCAGGCTTGTCACTGATGTGAGAGCCTGCATCAGAGGCACATAGAGGAGTTTCAAAGGAAGGTCACTGAGGTATGTTTGCAACCTGTAGATCCCTACAGTAAGTATCAATATTCTATGCATACCCGAGCATTGCTTCTGATTTTACAGATATTTCTCTGTCCTATATATATATATATATATATATATATATATATATATATATATATATATATATATATCAGATAGATGCTTTTATAGCCCTATATTAGGTTCTGTGACAATTAGCTCATGGGGATAATTAATCAGACTGATTAAATGCTGTTCTTCCAACTATGGGTTAGATTCTCATGTTGTTCATTTATTTAATAATATGTATAATACACACAATTATGTCCTTTGTAGGTGCACATTTGTTTACAACATCTAACTACACAATTTCACATAGCCACTGTGTTTGTGCATCATAGATATCTATAGCAACTAGGCTGCTGATGACTGCATTACATAATTCCTCCTAAACAATTACGCACACATATTTATTTAAAAAGTAATGCCTGTCTGGCTGCTACACATATGTTTTTAGTTATGCGTTGATAGCTGTTATTTCTTAAACTGTAAAAAGTAACATGACATCAGTGCTGTGAAAAACTAAGGGGCTGCCAGCCCAGCCAGATAGAATTGTATAAATAATTATATGTCATTGTAAATATTAATATTCCATATTCATCCTTTCTCCACAGAACTTCTAATAAACACCTGCAGTACCTGTTACTTTAAACAGAAGCCTTTGATAAAGTTAGCTTGGTCTATAAAGCAACCAGCCAGCATATCTAAATGCTGACATACTGTGGGTTACAATCCACATAGGGGAAACATATATCTGTACCTGTCACTTTTGTTAAATTTGTGCATAACAATTTTTGGAAGAACCACATTGCAATAATGTATATTAATGCTTATGTTGTGCATGATAATGACACACTGAGATAGTCTTCAAATTTCTACAAATATGGCTGTAGTCTGTAATGGTCTGATAACATCAGCTTTCTAATAACAAGGTTTGCAGAGCAGTATGTGTCTAAGACAAGCATGTGTTGCCTGGTAGCTCAGATTGTATGAAAACAGGTTAGCATGTTTACATTTTGGAGTGCTGTGTGTTCAAATCTAGAGAGGCAACACTTATATAAGACACTGTTCTCTTGCTTTAATGCACCCATAGTATTTATTTACAGAAGCATATTACACTTATTGATACTAATGTATATTTTGAGCATAGTTGCAAATAACTTGGTTATTCATCAAATTCATACTAACGTATATGCAATCCATAACATTTCATTAACAGAATCTATTCAACCACAGGAGTAGTAAATCTTGCTAAATCTTGTCATATGTCTGAGCAATTTTGGGCGTAATATTTTATACTTTGTAAAACGCTATGAAGGTCTGTTTTCTCAAAAAATATTGAAGTCAGTAGAACAACATCATCCTCAAATTTTGAGGGACTGGAATGGGCAGATTAACGGTTGAAACGAAGAACAGGAAAGATGCATGTAACTCTGCCTATAATGAATGTGTCTCAATCCCTGTATAAATTGTCATCATAATCATATTGTGTTGTGCTATGGTAATCATGGGACTGCTCTGCATGACTGACATTTACTTTTCTTTTCTGTTGAATTTTACAATTAATCTTTACAGAGCATGAGAACCGTGGGTATTCTTTGATCTGAAGATGATGATGAGCACATGCGAGGCTACTGCCGGTGTCTTCTGACGATGACACTGACAATGATGATGATGCTGAAGAACCTGAATTGGCCCCTGCCCAAGCCATCCTCCTTGCACGTTGGAGGAGATGTCAACATGACCAGGATCAAGATGATTACTGGAAGGAGATCCAGGAGGCCATGACCAATGTATTCTGAACACAGATGAGGTACATGATGGTGTCCTTCTTTGAGGACATGGCAGGGCTATGGGGGATTCATTCAGGAGTCTGAACCCCATCAGCCTGGTCCTTCCATTCCATGAGTTTTTTCTGTGTGTTCCACTTGTGTTATACTGCTAAAATGGTGATTGCCATTTCACTGACTGGATTGCATAAGCACTTTTATGAATGCATACCATGTATCAGTTTCATTGTGTGCATGACCCACATTAACAAATTACACTTTCGAGATACATTCAACTGTCCATACATTGTGGAAGTTAACTTGCAGATAGTGCTGCAAGAGCTAGGCTGTAAACGTATGTTACTGGCGTGATTGACAGATAACATATATTGTCCATACTCTATCACTAACACTGTGATATGACTTGGACTTCTGTTTTCCCACATCAGGTATGTGCAACATACAGACATCATTCCATATGTTTTTTGGATGACAGTTGTTATCATGTTTTACTGTCTTGATGTGGTGCTGTTTGCCATGGTTTGGCGATACTGATGCCATGAGGGATCATATACATGTATATCTTGTCTATGTGCAGTCCTCCCTTTTCTAAATGCATCAAACAGCATTGTAACATTAATCTGCACACAATGTTACAGATGACACTTTCATTCACAGTACATTCCAGTGTTTGTTGTATGTAGCATTTCCACACCCATTATGTAGTGGCATCAGTGTACACCTTCCACACATAGTTGTACACATTAAATGATTGTACATGCATGTGCACATAGTCAGATACATACTGACACACAAATGTACCATTGAAATGTGAGCATTCAGCGTGTTACTACTGATGTGCTGTAATGATGCTCACTGGAGTCTCTTATGCTCCATATTGAGCAGGGTGGTTGACATATACATGTGTTTCTTTATTTGACATTACCATGACAACAGCATATGTGTTATGTTATTATAATTTTTAGCTTGCTTACGTATGCATGTTGATGTGACATGATTGCACATTACTGTCTATGTGTGTTTTATATATATATATATATATATATATATATATATATATATATATATATATATATAGGTCTACTTTTAAATCCTGAAATACCAAAATCTCGAGTTTTGAGATACCGAACTCAAAACATCGAGATTTCGGTATCTCGAAATTTAAAAGTTGGAAAAAAATTAACTAAAATAAAGTGTTTGCGGGGGGGCAAGCCCCCCCCTGCACCCCCCCACACCCCCTACTTAAATATACCAACTCCAAGATTGTGCTACCGTGAAGAGAACGGTAAGTGCAACAGGAGCACTGCAAACACTGTCCTGCTTTATGCTGATGTGGGCCCAGGTTGCCCACCTCCGTCTCACCTTCACATTTCATTATTATTTTTGCAGCATATGTTTGCCTTTTTTAAAACTACTGACCATCAGCATGCATTAATTTGACACAATGAACATGTGCCACATGTATGCCAATTGTACAATGTAGGATATATGCACACAAGTTGCTGGCTACTGCTTGCAATACGTCATTGTTCTCATGATACTTGTGCATTATCCACTGTAGTTTTTTCACATCCATGTGCACAAATTGGTATGTTTATTATGCTGTCCTGTTACATTTTTGAACATATTATTATATGTCGCTGGTGTATGTATGTGTATCAACATTAATTTCATGTACATTACATTTATGCCACTGACATACATACACATCTACACCTGTGTGTTGCTTTTGACATGGCATATGGTAAAACATATGCACATTTCCATTACATGTTTATTGGGTTGTGAATACCTACCTTTGTATATAGCAGCATGTGTTGCTCTTCTTTAGTACTTCTGTTTGGCATTGTTCTAGAGTTATCTACCATTGTTAGACCTGCATTTGCTCGTCTGTGATGTTGTTTAGCTTAGACATGCACTGCTGATAGACTAATTGGATATGTGTATATTTATCCAATGTGCATTGTGATCCTACTTTATTTCCATGGAACACACATCTAACATTGGCCATACACATCCAGGTATGACTGCCACACAGTTTGTGATATGTTGGAATGTGATAGTGTATAGGTAGGTATGTTTTTCTGCGCTTCATCATGGCAGGTATGCATCCCCACTCTGTCAGCTTTACATTGCCCATGCCCAAACTTACCTGTCCTTATTGTTTTTCTAACCTTTGTCTGTCTTGTGTTGTGCTATTTGTTCTATTATATTGTGCTGCTGTGATCATCTTTGCCTCCTCTTTCCCAATGTTTACTTTTTCTTCTACTCATAAAAAATAAAAAAATACATCAAGCCTATTCCCACCAAAAAAAAAAAAAAATACCCATGCCCCTTTGACTTTCCCTTAGATTTTCCTATTCAGATATCCCTCTTGTGTGTCCATCTTCTTTACCCATATCCCATAACTTCTTTTCTACCTCCCACTTTCCTTGAGTCTGTGCCTTATATGTGTTCCCCACACAAGTCCTGAACCTACTGCTAGGAAATATTAGCTATGGTGATGTGGCCATGATTGCCCATCATCTTTAATTTTTTTATTAGAAATTGTACGGATTCCATCAGACGCCATAAGTTCAAACTGGTGATATATTTTAGTAATACATGTATTACAAAGATATCCATACATGTCTCTGAGTTTACTATAAAGAGGGATGTCAAGATATATCTATATATATATATATATATATATATATATATATATATATATATATATATGTGTGTGTGTGTGTGTGTGTGTGTGTGTATATATATATATTTATATATATATATATATATATATATATATATATATATATATATATATATATATATGTGTGTGTGTGTCTACTTCATTTCACTGAAACTCAGTTGCCTGTGCACAATTCACTGAAAGGTCACTTCAATGAAAACTCATTTGACTGAAACTCATTTCGTTGAAAGTTATATATGGCCTTTTCCCCACCATAGTGTGATCCTGGAGTTAATATATAAAGTAAGGGGGGCACAGCCCGCCACATTGGGGGGTGTGGGGGGCATAGCCTCCCATATAGTTTGGTTATATAGTGTCTTCCGGAAAGAGTTATTCATTGGACTTGTAAATATCCATGTCTTTGGTTTAAAATATTTAAAATAGGTGGAGGGGCTACACCCCCCACACCCCCCTTACTTTATATACTAACTCCAGGATCACACTACAGTGGGGAAAAGGCCATATATAGCTTTCATCTAAATGAGTTTAAGTCAAATGAGTTTTCAGTGAAGTGAGCTTTCAGTGAATTGTGCACAGGCAACTGAGTGTGTATGTATATATATATATATATATATATATATATATATATATATATATATATATATATATATATATAAATACACACGATTCCCCTTCAGAAGGTCTAATGGTTGAAATCTCGAAATGCATATGGTCGAGACCATATGCTCAAAATTTTAGAAGCTCAACCTTTTGAATTAGTATCAGCATACAGCACAGAAAGGGAGATTTCCCTTTCTGCTCTGTAGTGCTATTTCGGAGTTGGAATAAATAAGTAGCTGGGGTGTGGGAGGTGCAGGGGGGCTTGCCCCCCTGCAGAAACATTGTTTTGTGTTTTTTTTTTTTTTTTTGTTTCCCTTTCAGAAGGTCGAGCTTCTGAAATTCGAGCATATGGCTTCGGCCATATGCATTTCGAGATTTCAGCCGTTCGACCTTCTGAAGGAAAACCATATATACATACATATATATTACAAATAACCTTGTAGCTTTGAAGCAAATATTAATATTTCATATTTTAAGTTAGTGGATGAAATACAGAATTATCATTGTTGTCGTCTGAGACATTTCTGTGTCTATTCCTGAAAGTTTGTGCTATGAATAACATGCAGCTTACATCGTGATAGCTGGCATTTTTAACTTTTTTTTTTCTCATCATAATGGAGTCAGTTGCATTTCATAGTTGCCCTTAACCTTACTGTACAGATTCTGATATGTATATGTCTATATAAATATCAGAATTCTTGAATTGTGATCATCTTTCAGTAACTTTGGTAGTGTACAAAATGATTGGACAACTATTTCTTATTACTTATTTCTATAGTGCACCATTCTGTGATATTCCATTGTGCACCAAGCTACATGCTCTTTGGAAAATGTAAAATAGTTTGTATGCCTGGCGTTTTGGCAAGTTTTCTGTAATGGATGAAAAAAATTAAATTTATTTGTTCAAAAAAATAGTTCTGGGGTTTTTACAGATTCAAATATTGTCTTTCTTTATATGGTCCTGAAAACGGTTGCCACATGATATTTTTGTTTTCCAAAATCAAAATAAACCATGCCTACAAATCATTTCTTGCATTCTTCTGTGGTTACCCAAGCAAGTAATGCTATTGGACATAGAAAACAAGACACTCCTCCTGTCAGCCTATGTTCCCTTGGGTCTTCAAAACTGCTGGCATTGAAGTATTCCAAAATCCTTTCCATCGGCAATATTTTCATAATTGCCTGATTAAGTCAAACCGGAAGACAGCAATTGTCAGTTTAGTCCTGATTCCAGCCTTTTGAAGGGGAAGCATTCTTCAGGAACTGCATTCTTCTGCCTTGATTTGAAAAAAAGGTTAGTTATAAATTAGACTTGCTGACAATTTTATGAACACTAAATAGAACAAAACAATGAGGCACAGAGCAGTTGACTTGCAGTATAATTTCAATAACAGCACTGGTTTTAAATCAGACCTGAATTATCCGTACAACATGAGATTGGCACCTGACAGTGTATTTTTTTGTTATTAAAGATAAGTGTTTATACTGTCATCTATACTGACATGCCACAAGGATATGGGTACGATACTGCCTCTGAGTTCTAATCTAATCCCTTGGTTACTCAAAGCAATGCATTATATATCCTGCTTGTAGTCCTTCTGTTGGGAATTTAAGTACTGAGATGGCTTAAATTTCGTTTTTCAAGAATGGTTCAATAATTTTCCCAAAATCAGAGGTTAAACTAACACAGAGACAGGTTTAGCCTGTTCTACTCCCATCCTTATGGAGTGGAAACAGATTATCTTTATCTATGAATACTGTGCAAAAATATTTATTAAAAGTCCTGATTTTTGACTAACTTTAACTGCTCATATCTCACTTTGTTTATTGGCAGTATCTCTCCCTTTATCTATCTTTAATCCTTCATTTTTAATAAATACACCTTTTGCAGAGATTTTGTGTGGTATGCATTAAGTGAATGTGTAAAGGCTTTCTTCATTGTCTGCATGTTTTTACAGCAAAGCTGCAATTCATAGATGTCACTTACAATAAGGTAAGATGGCTGTGAACAAGCTTGAGAAAATGAAGTTACAATGGGATGCAAAAGAGAAGTGATTTAAAATGGTGTATGCCTAATAAGGCCTTGTCCTGCCTAGCTGCAATTCATAATCAGATTTCCTTGCTTTCCTGCACCACCCACAAATGAGTTATAAAATGTGGAGTCATAACCGATCTATCACTTTGCAACCTGTGATGACGCTGCCACTTGCTGCTAGCCTAGGTATTTCCCCTGTGTGAGATGCTTGTCTTGGCTGAGCCAAAACTGTCTGTGCCCACTGCTGCTTGCTGGTCAAGAAGGCAGAGATACAGGCAGAGAATTGCTCACTGGAATCTTGGCAATCAGGAGACACTTGATAGGTTCAGAGTGCACAGGGTTATTGTAAGGGTCTTAGTGAGTATGTATGGACCCCACGGGGAACTGGGGGGATGTGCCGATTTTATATCCCTGTGTATACTAATAGATGTACAACTCTTACTACACATGCCACAGAGACCTTCCAGAGACAGACTGGGGAAACACTGGCATCTGTGGATCAGTGAATCAATTTCCCAGTGTCACCTCAGGACCAAGCCAGGACTATGAGTGCCTTTTATGGGATGACACATTTCCGTGAGGTACTTGGTGTGATAGATTGCACTCATATCGCAAATAGGGCCCAAGCTGGTCCATGAGGGAACATTACCACAATTGGAGATGGGTGCCATTCCATCCATTGCCAAGTTGTGTGTGATACATGGAGGTGCACTACCAACATATCTGGCTCACTAGTTCACGCTGTTGCCTCCTTCTACATGGTAGGATGCCTAGTGATCATCTTGTTGGTAAGTGAAAAAATATTTTTTCTATTTCACTTAATTTGTTATTCATGGTAAAATCTATTGTTGAATATTAAAGTACTTGTTCTTTGTTTTGCTCTCCTTCTCTCACTGTCTCTCTCTTTTTTTTTCCTTTCAGGTAATTCGAGATGGCTCATGACAGCAGTGAGAAATCCAACTGGAGCTGCTGAACACATTTATAATGCAGCCATCCTAGACCTGTACTGTCATTGACATGGACATTGACCTTGTGGAAAGTTGTTTTAGGTGCCTAAATGAGTCTGGGGGTAGTCTTTGGTATAACAAGCTACTGCATGCTGGATGCTGGATGGTTACTGCATGTTACATTTGACACAACATGATATGTGCCAGTCCAGTGGTGAAGGGGCCCATGGTGTCACAGCAGCTCCCAATTCTAGTCCCACTATGACTAATGATGACCAGCTGGCAGCAGTAGTAAGGGACCCCATGTGGCAGGCTTGTGCAATGCATATGGCTGTGCAGGTAAAGCGGTAGCATCCAGTCCAGAACTATGGAGCATGAAATTCAGGTTAGTGTTTTCTTTCTTATAAAAAACACAGTAAAATTCCTGCATATATTGATAACCTTGGGCTATGCTGTGTGGTGTATGGTCTGCTGAAAAGATTCATTAGGCATTCCTTCTCTTTAAATGATTATATTTTTTTTATTTCAGAAGAGGTATTCATATTATTGTTTGTAGAAGCCATGCCTGAATGCTCCATGACTCCTGCTCAGTCATGCCTTAAGGCATCATATAAGTAATAATCACATTTTTTATTATTTTCCTCAATACATTCTCATGAGTTGGTGTATCTAAGTATGCATGTACTAAATGTCCTCAAGTGGTAATTAGTAAAATGTGTTATTTCAGTATTAAACATGAGTTCATACCATAAAATTGAATTAAAAAATATCATATTGTATTTTTTTTATATTATAAAATGTTTCCTCAGTTTGAAGTATGTCTGTTACTGTACTGCACATCTGTCATTTTGTCAGACACAATAATTTGTGGCCTCCGTGACAAAAAATCATTTGTGCAGTGGTGAGGGTGAAGTGGCAGTAGTATTTGTTTATATGGCAGGATACTCATTTTAATCTTTAATTTTCATATTATTGTTTCCCTGAATACTTGTGTATTACTACTTTTAAGTTGTAGGCAACTGCCAGCTGTACCAATGGTAATGCATATAGCATTAATGATGTTAATTGCTGTAATCTTGTGTTATGACATACAGCTTTCTTAACACAGTTCCATGAGGTTTTAAGTAATGTCATTACAGGAATGAAATACATACATTTGAAAGGTGTCCTTAGTCCCAGTGCTTTTTTTCTAGTTTGCTTAACAACTCATTCCCCTTTCCTTTAAACATTCACATTTGTGTGTGTGAAGCTCAAATTGTAAGTAGCAGAAATGTCACACTTGAATCAGAGTAGATCAAGTCCAAATGTATCATACACATCTTCTAAATATAAGCTAGGTGATGGTGCACGTGATTTTGAAGAGGGGATGCCATGAAAGCTAGATAGTGAGTTTGACAGATAGCGACCTGTTTAATTCAGATGATCTGACAGTGATGAAAAACTATGATTTGGACTTAGAATGAGAGGTTCTGCTAGGTGTAGATGACTGTTGATATGCATGCATGAAGTATAGTGTATGGAGAGCTGTGGTTACGCCCAAAATTGGAAAAAAAGATAAACCTTTTATGAGCTTCTATAGTGCAATACCTGACCATAACAGCACTTTCAAAGGTGTGTAACAGATGTTACACCCCCAAGCATTGTTATAGTCTGGTATAAGGGAAGAGATGTTCCTGCACTCTCAACAGTCCCGGAATATTTGTCCTCCTATGTCCATGTAAGTTAACAGATGCAAGTCTGTAAGTAACTTATTTAAAATGCAGCAGTATTTAAAAACTGTCCCTGATCTTTTTCCTTACTTGCTGTCTATGTAACAGCACTCAGTAAGTGCTTTGCTGGCTTTCAAAGCAGGTAAAACACTTTGCCTTTTTTAACAGGTAGTATATGGAGTAGATAAAACTCAGTGCACTGCAAAGAGTTATAATAAGGTCTCACTGATCATAACCCATTATTATATGTTTTTGATATGGCTGTCAAGATTCACCTCTTGTCTATAACACTGAATAATGTGGTTATGATCAGACACCATATCATAACTCTCTATGTGCTTGTTTGCCCTACTAATTACAGTGCTTTGTTGAGAAGCACTTGTAGTCTCATGTGATTTGCCCTACATATTTGGACAGCACCTCAGCCTCTTCCCCTTCCAAGATTCATTACAGCTTTAGTCTGGTAAGTTCTAACTAGTGCAAGAATGGTGGTGACCATGAGTGCTTGGTGTGCCCACCATACTATGCATCAGTGTGATGATGGTATTATCCCTACTCTGTGCTATTTCCACGTAGTACTGGAAATCCTCATGTATAACCTGGAGGACACTGACCCTTTCCAGCTGACTCCCTGTGCAGTGCTCTGAGCTCTAATAATAGCATAGTACATTTTCTGCTGGACAGCCAATTCTTTACACGATTCCCGGGGTAGCTGTGAGAAATTCCTACGTCAGGTGCCCCTTTGTAACGGTGTCAATGTAGACAGTATTATCTAGGAATTTCTGTCAGTGTTCATTTAGGTTTAGAGATACTGGTGTAAAGATGCATGGATTTCCTTCCTGTACAAGCATGAATGTCAGAATGTGTGTAACTTTGTGATGCACTGTCACTTCTTGCAGAGTTACTGATGTTGTGAGGTGTGAGATCTTACCATTAAACTTGGTACTGCATGCCACATTTCCACAGGCTGCTTCATAAATAAAACTAAGTTATCTTCATCATCATCATCATCACCATCTTCAAAAGCCATCCTGCTGCTGATATCCTCCAAATTTAGTGCTATAGTGCAACTGTTTATTTCAGCTGCTGGACCTGCAAAAAATTATTTGAAAACACTACCAAAAAAGAAGCAGCATGCAGGTGTGGGGACACTTGCCATGCACACTGCCTTAATTGTTATTATGTGCAGAAATGGGGGATTCACCTGTTAACAGTAATTTGTTATCTGTTTAATGTAGTCATTCCATGTAACTCTAGGCCTTTGCCCTCTCAGCTTGTTTGAAACACACTTTTCCAAAAAACATGTTTGCCATATGGCCCAAGAGCTGTCACAAAGAAGTGTTTTTTGTAATCGCTAGTTATTCTTTCACTGCCATGATAGCTGTTTTTTCATCGGTACTACACGTAAAACAAGATGCCACAAAAAAGCAACAAAATAATGAAAGCATGCCTGCCATCCTCAGAAAAGGTAGGTGACACAAAACCCATAATTATATTTACATGCTGAGTCTCAGTTCAGATAACTTGAATGCATTCACAGTATTAAGGCAAGCAGTCTGCTAACAAATCCATCTTTCCCCACCACTTTGTTGTATTCATAATCCTATCATTTTTCATTCAGCAATGACATTCAAAATTCTTACAGTAAAGACACATATGTTGAGCAAAACAACATCCTTGCCACTTCACTGCCTCACAAATAAATCATTGTGCTCTACCATGTATGCACAGTCACTAAATGACAGTAAAACATCTTTTTCAGTGAACACCACTGCTGCTGTAATGCACTTCCATTTACAAATGACAGTTGTACAATATTCACTTCTAATCTGCCCATCATATCAGTAAAGTAAACATTTCTTTAATTAAACTCAGTAATCTAATTTTTGAGCTGATTCATATTACTCTGCAATATTTCTATAATTTTTGCTTACTAGTATGCAGTTTCCTGAGCTATTTTATATCTAGCTCAAGTAATCACTAGTTAATATGTTGGTGTTAAACTTATCCAAGCTAAGTTCATGATCTTGTATGTGTTTTTATGCAAACTAGGCTTGTTTCTGTTATCTCTATGAATCACAGAAATATGTGAACATGTATGGCAACTTATCTGCGTAACTCAGGCCTTGTATAGTTGAAAAGATGGCCATGGGTACATGGGAGCACACTGTGGTGAGCAGTGGAGTCGACAGTAGTCTCTAGGAATAACCAGAATGCTGCAGGAATGTGCAGATATCCTAAGTTATCCTCTAACTTGACAATCTATTGAAAAGGCAAAATATAGCCATATGCATGTGAGTCTGCACAACCATGAAGCATAATCCCTGCCCATTCAATATAATCTGTCACACCTTATCACCTCAAGGCAGTCAACATTTATTAAATGTTGGTACAGACACAAACAGGAATATGTAGTTCTGCAAACCACTGCATGAGGAATGTAAAATAAGTTATTAATTCCTGGAATTCAGGTGTAATACTCCAAAAAGGTAACAAAAGCAAGGCACAGCAGCAGTGGCATTTGTAAGTAAGATAAAAACTAATGATGTCATATAAATGAAATGAGAATGTATTCCTTTAAAAAAAACATGTAAGAGACAAAACATTTTTGTTAAGCCACACTTGTCAGTAATAACATTACCAGGTCTAATAACCCTGCAGGTAAACTCGGTTTGGTTAGAGTGATTGTCATACCCTAGATGGAGTGGTTCTAAACCTATGAATCATAGCCTTGCTCATACTTTCTTCATTCTGGTACTGGTACTTCTAAATATGGAAGCATCTGTGAAGACACAAGATCACCATCTGAGCTGATCTAACAAGGAAACCAAAATTCTGGTCTATCCTCTTAGGGATTTATACCTGGATAACACTGAATCCTGCATTTGTGGGTCTGATTGGAAGAAGATAGACATCTGTTCAGAGTCTTATGAACACATGTCAAAGCCTATGCCTGACCAGCTAGCTTAGTGACTAGATCAGGTCATGATGAGAAGCCCGCAAGTTTAGAGTATTTCTTTCTTTCTTTCTTTCTTTCTTCTTTTTTTGGTCATATTAAATACAGATTTAAAAAATAAACTATAAGAAGGATGTATAATTGAAGGCATTTGCTAGATAAAATATGTGTAACTACAAATGTGTATCTCTAGGTTATTAAAATGTTATTAAAATACAAAAGGAAAAATAACCATATCTGTACACAGAACTGCATCTGTATACAAATATGAAATTTTTATATGATGACATAACTTTGCTTGTAAATACAAATGCATTTATATGCACAATTTATTTACTCATATTTATGAGTAAAAAAATACAAGTTAGTGTGTGTGTGTGTGTGTGTGTGTGTGTGTGTGTGTGTGTGTGTGTGTGTGTGTGTGTGTGTGTGTGTGTGTGTGTGTGTAAAATAAGATGTAAAGCTGCATCAATTAATTTGCTTACAATTATTTTTTCATGTACATAAGTGCATGGATTTGTACACAAAAGATGTTTGCTTTACCACATAATTTCAGTTACAGTATATATTACCTTGAACTACATGCAGACTGTTTTTGTAACAAAAAGATTTTGTTTATGCAGGCCAGAAAATATATGATAATTTGTATAAGACATTTTTTTTTTTACACAATATTAACTGCACATACAAGATGGCTGAATTCAGATGCCACACCATAGACAGAGTTGAGATTGGGTGATTGGGTGGATGTTGCATTGTCAAATGAATGACCAGCATATAGTTTACTGTATATATTGTATATAGTTAATTTTGTCTGCCTTTACCTTACTTTTGCCATATTTAATACTTTGGACTGGATTCATGAAGGCTTGCACAGAGTCTAAGAGTGGAGTAAGACTCCATGCAGCCAACATGTCTGCCGAGCGATCCAAGAAGAGCCGGTAGGGGCGTGTAACAGAGCTCCTTAAACTAGTCCTACATGGACAGGGCTTGGATATGCAAATTACCTCAATTGCAGGCGAAAGCTATGCAAATGAGGTAAATTTGCGATCCAGGAAACCCGAACCTTCCGAGTAGGAGTAGTGTTATTTGCAGGAATGTACTCAGTTGACAAATGAGTACAGTTCTGCAAATAGCAAAATGGAGCCGTGACAGCTCCAAAAAAAGGATGCATTTACAGGAGGAAGCATACCAATGGCCAAACATACGGCCATTGGCAATGTTCACTGATGCAAAATAAAAATAAATAACTTTTTTTTTTATCCCAATCTCCGGGGTTTAAGCATAGCACAGCACTGCGCAAACGCGCTGCACCCTAAAAACCAGAAAATCAATAATTATGATGCACAAATGTGGATTTAATAGCTGATATGAATTTACAATGCAAGTTAATGGAAGGCTGAAGACAACATGGCCACTAAGTAGAGGTTGCTAAGGGGGGAAGCTCAGTCTATGTGATGTAACCAAGCATTAGTAGGCAATCCCATGCAAATGAGGGTTAGGATAGTGAATCGCAAGTTTACATAGCACATGAGCAGAGTCAGTAGAGTGTAGGAGTAGGATAAGGGGAGTAACAGAGTAGAAGATAGGTGACATCATGAGGGGGGCATGTATGAAAGAAGTGAAGCTCATTGGGGCTGAGTGGCATGTGTCAGGTGACATTTACATATCATTGAAAGAGGTGTGCCAACAGGTAGGCTAGGTAAAGTAAAGAAATTGAAGGTGTATGTCGTGGATAACACCAATGTTTCTTGCTGAGTGTGCATGCGCGCGTGTGCGTGCCAGTAAACCCGAGTAAGACAGTATGCACGCGTGTTAGTGTGTGTGCTCGCGTGTAAGCCGGAGTAAGCATATGTAAGGCTGTGTAAACAGTTGTAAGTGCGTTTGCACCGGTGTGCATGTGTTTTAACAAGAATAAGCACGTTTCAGTCCATGTAAGCATGTGTGCACATGTGTGAGCTGCTGTGAGTGTGTTTGCACTTGTGTGTGCGGCACTCCCCCCTGAGGAAACAGAAAGGAAAAAGGAAGCACACCAAATAGTAGGAAGTTACCAGGGAGTACTAGCAGAGCTAGCAGGTGAAAACAATCAGAATCATGCAATTACACAGTCAGTGCACTATCCCAGCCCATCCCAGCACTTAAAACTCTGCAAACAACAGTCCATTATGTTTCTCTCAAGAGACACTGCAACACTGCAGTAAGGTAATAGAAGTGAAAACTGAAAAAGCTTCAATGAGACAAAGAAATGTTAGAGGTTGCCATTGCTGTTATAAGGCGACATATGCAACATGCTGAGGGTGGTGATAATGCAAATGCTGCTGGACAACCCACAGTGAGGAGACGGAGAAGAGTGTACAGGCCCAGGGTAACCTACCAGGGGCTACATGAGCTGGAGATAGTGGAGTGCTACAGAGTGGACAGAGGCCTCTTGCAGCAAATTGTTGAGCTGTGCAGGCCACGTCTCACACTCAGAACCAACAGAGGGGAACCCATTCCAGTGGAAATCAAGGTATGTGCTGGCCTAAGAATATTAGCAACAGGTACCTTCCAGAGACCAACTGGTGATATGATGGGGATATCACAGGCATCAGCATCCAGGGTACTGCACCAGTTCCTGGATGCCATGTCAGCACATGTCAGTGATCATGTATATTTCCCCAATTCCCATGAGGAATTGGTCAGCAATATGCATCTCTTCCAGCAAATAGCAGAATACCCTGAGATAGTGGGTGCAATAGACTGCACGCACATACACATCAAAGCACCAGCTGGTGAGCGGGGTAGGGTCTACTTCAACCACAAGGGCTTCCCCTCCATCAACTGCCAGGTCGTGTGTGACTCCCAGGGCATAATACTGAATGTGTGCTGGCTGCCCTGGAAGCTACCATGATTCCCATAGCTGGCATCTGACACAGCTGTACAAGACATTTGCCAATGGGGACATCCCACATGGTCACTTAGTGGGGGATGCTGGCTATGCACTGGAGCCGTGGCTGATGACACCCATCAGAAATGCATACACACCTGAATAGGAACGCCATAATGAGGCACACACACAAACACGAAATGTAATTGA
Organism: Protopterus annectens; assembly: GCF_019279795.1. Classification (NCBI taxonomy): domain Eukaryota; kingdom Metazoa; phylum Chordata; order Ceratodontiformes; family Protopteridae; genus Protopterus; species Protopterus annectens. The sequence continues at coordinate 147,004,166 of NC_056725.1, forward strand.
GCATGTGTTTGGGCTGCTCAAGTCACAGTTCCAGTGCCTGGAAACATCTGGTGGAGCCTTGCAGCACTCACCAACTACATGTACCCAAATTGTCATGGTATGTGCTATGCTACATAATATGATCCTGCAAAAACAGCTGTAGCAGGACCAGCATAGGCCTGGGCCAAACAGCCCCCCACCATTGCCAAGGCCATCACAGGCAGAGCATGACTCGGAGGAGGAACAACCTGAGCCTGCCCCAGTAGGCAGAAGGAGATGTGCCCAGTATGCTTTGGCCTTGGCAAAGAGGCAACGTATAGCACATACACTGGCTCAGTAGGAACCCTGGAAATGATACCTCTCTCTGACTTGCACATATAGTAAAAGGGATGCCGAAGTTGACACCACCTGCTACCAAACATGTATAGGGAGTGTAGTATGTGCATCTGACATAGCCAGCCCTGCAGCACCACCTGAGGCATGATTGACATGAGTTAAGCAATATAAAGCAGTGCTAAACAGCATTTACCACCATGTAGTATATGTAAAGAAAATCGCACACACCAACTAGCACAACTGTGGTCAATGTTGAGTAATACTGGGCAACCTCCAGCACTGTTGGTTAATACTGAGCAATGTTGGACAAGCTGGGTCTAAGTATATGAACGTGTCTCCAAACACCATTATATTGGATGACTTGAACTACCCAAACATTGACTGGGAGCAGTACTCAAGACCCAACACCCTAGGCCAAAGGTTCCTAGAATTTATAAACTCAAATGCTATGGAACAACTAGTCACCACCCCCACAAGAGGGGATAACATACTGGACCTGGTCATCAACAACATGGGGACTCTATGCTCCATACCAGAGGTATTCCCCTCATTGGTAAGATCGGACCATAAATCAATTGCACTGGATATCCACATCCTGATCCCACCCACAGCCCAGAAAACCACAGTGAAAAAACTTCTCAAAAGCTAATGTCACACTTCGAAAACTGAGGTGGAATCCTTTAAGGCCCCTGGGCCAGTGGAAAGTACGGCTCAAACTGCAGAATCCTTTATAAACGCATTCTATGGACACCTTCAGGAAAGCATGGATCATGCTATCCCAAACAAAACCAAGACTAAATCGTCCAAAGGCAGGTGTCCTGCCTGGTGGACCCCAGCCATAAATAAGCTGTACAACAGAAGGAGGATGCTACTACATGATAGAGCATAATCCCTAAAAGGGAACGCATCTCTGATCAGTACTAGCAAAAATCTATGATCCCTCATAAAATCATCCAAGGCCAGTTTCGAGAGAAAAATTGCACAGGACACTAAAGATAATCATGCGGCCTTCTTTAGTTATGTTAGGAACCTGGATCGCAACTCCCAGATATGCTCAGAGTTGTCCAAAATGACAATAAATACACTGAACCCACAGACATTGCCAACATCCTGGTAGACAGGTTCAGTGCAAACTTCTACCCCCCTTCCCCCCCTAAAGAGCAAATATCTATCCCAGCAAAGTGCTGCCTCCCTGACATCTCAGATGCTCAGGTGAGAGCCACCCTCTCCAAAGCAAAAAACACAGCATCAATAGTGTCCCGGGCTGCGTTCCACATGACCTCCAAGAAGAGCTAAACCCCCACATACAGCTGCTGTTCAATCTCAGTCTTACTACAGGATATGTACCCAAAGAATGGCGTACAGCAACAGTGGTCCCACTCCACAAAGGTGGTGTCTCTATGGACCCTGGAAACTATCGCCCCATAAGGCTGACTAGCCCGGTCTGCAAAGCTATGCAGAGGATCATCATGGAACTCATAAACAAAGACATTGGGGACCTACAGACACTGGATCCTACCCAATTTGGCTTTGTTAAGGGCAGATCTTGCCTCTTAAACCTGGTTGATTTCTTTGAAACAGTCACCAAGGCCATTGATGAGGGGAAGGTAGTCCACACAGCCTACCTGGACCTCACAAAAGCCTTTGACACAATACCTCACTCGGGCATCATAGATAAGCTCTCCAGCTTAAATATAAACCCCTATGTCATAAGATGGGTTGCAAACTGGCTCAAGGACAGAACCCACATAGTCAGAATTGCTGGAGCCATGTCAGACTCTAAACCAGTTACAAGTGGCGTCCCACAAGGTGCAGTCCTGGGACCTCTCGTGTTCGGCATATATTTTTCGGAGGTACAGGCTAACACGGGAGGACTGTGGCTGACCAGGTTTGCAGATGACTGCAAACTGGGTGCCATAATTGACTCTCCAGCTGACACAAGCATCCTCCAAAAGGGTCTCATAGAGATGGATAACAGGTGCCAGAGCCATGGCCTAAAGCTAAACGCTAAAAAGTGTATAGTCATTCCCTTTGGCAAAAACAAAGTGCACACAAATTACCACATAGGCAGGAATCCATTAAGTATGGAAGAAGTAATTAGGGACCTGGGGACCCAAGTTGACAGTAATTTCCCCTTTGACAACCATATTGCCAAAGTGGTTAGAAAGACCTTCTATATAGCCCACTTTATCATGAAAGGATTCACATCTACATCGAGGGAGGTCATTGTGCCCCTTTATTCATCCCTCATCAGGCCCATAATTGAATACAATGCCCCATTTGAGATTTACCTTACCTGACACCTGCACCAACTGGAAAGACCCCAAAAGTACCTCTCAAATAGGATCATGGGACTCAAACAGATGCCATATGCTGCTCATTTAAAGAAACTACAGCTCTACTCAGTTGCATACCACCTACTTAGAGGTGATCTATGTCTGATGTATAAAGCCATGTCCAACCCGGAATTAATGAGCATGCACCACCTCAGAAAATCCAAATACCATACAGCTACGCGTTCAAGGGACTTGAACCTGAGCACAGAAATAAATTGGACATCCTGGAGGGACAGATTCCTAACCCAGAGGCTCCCTTCGCTCTGGAATAGAATCCCAGTCCATGTTAGGCAGAGCCCCTCACTGACTCTCTTCAAGAGGAATCTTGATAAGTGGATGGGAGATCATAGGATTACCATGGGGATTACGTCAGTATCACTACTAGACAGAGGTACAGTAAACTAACATTAAAAAGGGCACAGTAAAATCGGTTCAGAGGGTGGCGAAAGCCAAACACACTCTGGCTAGGCTTGTAAATGCCTCAGGGCAGATAGCCTAGTATGAACCTATGAACCTATGAACCTAAGTAGGGCATAGCTGAACAAAAGGCAACATGCTCATATTTGCTCTACTGGCCCTTAAGCAGTCTGGTCTGCTCAGTATGAAAATATAAAGCAGTGAGGGGCCTCGAACCCAAGATACTGTGCACTACAGTCATAGTACTGAACCACTAAGCCATGACAATACTATAGTGGTCAGCCTCTATGAAGAAATGTTGATAAGTCTATGTTAGTATTCCATGGAAACCCTGCAGGCACAGCATAATCCCTGTCAAGTTATGACACAAAGGTGAGTCCATCAGTAAGAATATAACCTGACTTTCAACACACACAGTAGAAATGTTAATATTGGACATGTACACATACATCAGATGAGGGTTAGGATAGTGAATCGCAAGTTTACATAGCAAATGAGCACAGTCAGTGGAGTGTAGGAGTAGGATAAGAGGAGTAACAGAATAGAAGATAGGTGACATCATGAGGGGGGCATGTATGAAAGAAGTTAAGCTCATATGAGCTCAGTGGCATGTGTCAGGTGACATTTACATATCATTGAAAGAGGTGTGTTAACAGGTAGGGTAGGTAAAGTAAAGAAATTGAAGGTGTATGCCGTGGATAACACCAACGTTTCTTGCTGAGCGTGCATGTGCGTGAGTGCGTGCCAGTAAACCCGAGTAAGGCAGTGTGCATGCGTGTTAACGTGTGTGCACGCATGTAAGCCAGAGTAAGCATATGTAAGGCTGTGTAAACAGTTGTAAGGGCGTTTGCACCGATGTGCGCACGTTTTAACAAGAATAAGCAAGTTTCAGTCCATGTAAGCATGTGTGCGTGCGTGTGAGCTGCTGTGAGTGTGTTTGCGCTTGTGTGCGCGGTACCCCCCCCCCCCGAGGAAACAGAAAGGAAAAAGGAAGCACACCAAATAGTAGGAAGTTACCAGGGAGTACTAGCAGAGCTAGCAGGTGAAAACAATCAGAATCAGGCAATTACACAGGCAGTACACTAGCCCAGCCCATCCCAGCACTTAAAACTCTGCAAACAACAGTCCATTATGTTTCTCTCAAGAGACACTGCAACACTGCAGTAAGCTAATAGAAGTGAAAACTGAAAAAGCTTCACTGAGACAAAGAAATGTTAGGGGCTGCCATTGCTGTTATAAGGCGACATATGCAACATGCTGAGGGTGGTGATAATGCAAATGCTGCTGGACAACCCACAGTGAGGAGACGGAGAAGAGTGTACAGGCCCAGGGTAACCTACCAGGGGCTACATGAGCTGGAGATAGTGGAGCGCTATAGAGTGGACAGAGACCTCTTGCAGCAAATTGTTGAGCTGTGCAGGCCACGCCTCACACACAGAACCAACAGAGGGAACCCATTCCATTGGAAACCAAGGTATGTGCTGGCCTAAGAATATTAGCAACAGGTACCTTCCAGAGACCAACTGGTGATATGATGGGGATATCACAGGCATCAGCATCCAGGGTACTGCACCAGTTCCTGGATGCCATGTCAGCACATGTCGGTGATCATGTATATTTCCCCAATTCTCATGAGGAATTGGCCAGCGATATGCACCTCTTCCAGCAAATAACGGAATACCCTGAGGTAGTGGGTGCAATAGACTGCATGCACATATGCATCAAAGCACCAGCCGGTGAGCGGGGTAGGGTCTACTTCAACCGCAAGGGCTTCCCCTCCATCAACTGCCAGGTCACGTGTGATGTTCAGGGCATAATACTGAATGTGTGTGCTGGCTGCCCTGGAAGCTACCATGATTCCCATATCTGGCATCTGATGCAGCTGTACCAGACATTTGCCAATGGGGACATCCCACATGGTCACCTAGTGGGGGATGCTGGCTATGCACTGGAGCCATGGCTGATGACACCCATCAGAAACACACACACACCTGAACAGGAACACCATAATGAGGCACACACAAACACGAAATGTAATCGAGCATGTGTTTGGGCTGCTCAAGTCATGGTTCCAGTGCCTGGACACATCTGGTGGAGCCTTGCAGTACTCACCAACTACATGTACCCAAATTGTCATGGTATGTGCTATGCTACATAATATGATCCTGTGAAAACAGCTGCAGCAGGACCAGCATAGGCCTGGGCCAAACAGCCCCCCACCATTGCCAAGGCCATCACAGGCAGAGTGTGACTCGGAGGAGGAACAACCTGAGCCTGCCCCAGTAGGCAGAAGGAGGCATGCCCAGTATGCTTTGGCCTTGGCAAAGAGGCAACGTATAGCACATACACTGGCTCAGTAGGAACCCTGGAAATGATACCTCTCTCTGACAATCACATATAGTAAAAGGGATGCCTAAGTTGACACCACCTGCTTCCAAACATGTATAGGGAGTGTAGTATGTGCATCCGACATAGCCAGCCCTGCAGCACCACCTGAGGCATGATTGACATGTGTTAAGCAATATAAAGCAGTGCTAAACAGCATTTACCACCATGTAGTATATGTAAAGAAAATCGCACACACCAACTAGCACAACTGTGGTCAATGTTGAGTAATATTGGGCAACGTCCAGCACTGTTGGTTAATACTGAGCAATGTTGGACAAGCTGGGTCTAAGTATATGAAGGTCTCTCCAAACACCATTATATTGGGTGACTTCAACTACCCAAACATTGACTGGGAGCAGTACTCAAGGCCCAACACCCTAGGCCAAAGGTTCCTAGAATTTATAAACTCAAATGCTATGGAACAACTAGTCACCACCCCCACAAGAGGGGATAACATACTGGACCTGGTCATCACCAACATGGGGACTCTATGCTCCATACCAGAGGTATTCCCCTCATTGGTAAGATCAGTCCATAAATCAATTCCACTGGATGTCCACATCCCAATCCCACCCACAGCCCAGAAAACCACAGTGAAAAACTTCTCAAAAGCTAATGTCACACTTCCAAAACTGAGGTGGAATCCTTCAAGGCCCCCAGGCCAGTGGAAAGTATGGCTCAAACTGCAGAATCCTTTATAAATGCATTCTATGGACACCTTCAGGAATGCATGGATCATGCTATCCCAAACAAAACCAAGACCTAATCATCCAAAGGCAGGTGTCCTGCCTGGTGGACCCAGCCATAAATAAGCTGTACAACAGAAGGAGGATGCTACTACATGATAGAGCAAAATCCCTAAAAGGGAACGCATCTCTGATCAGTACTAGCAAAAAACTATGATCCCTCATAAAATCATCCAAGGCCAGCTTCGAGAGAAAAATTGCACAGGACACTAAAGATAATCACACAGCCTTCTTTAGTTATGTTAGGAACCTGGGTGGCAACTCCCAGATATGCTCAGAGTTGGTCCAAAATGACAATAAATACACTGAACCCACAGACATTGCCAACATCCTGGCAGACAGGTTCAGTGCAAACTTCTACCCCCTTCCCCCCCTAAAGAGCAAATATCTATCCCAGCAGAGTGCTGCCTCCCTGACATCTCAGATGCTCAGGTGAGAGCCGCCCTCTCCAAAGCAAAAAACACAGCATCAATGGGACCAGATGGTGTCCCAGGCTGCATTCCACATGAACTCCAAGAAGAGCTAAACCCCCACATACAGCTGCTGTTCAATCTCAGCCTTACTACAGGATATGTACCCAAAGAATGGCATACAGCAACAGTGGTCCCACTCCACAAAGGTGGTGCCTCTATGGACCCTGGAAACTATCGCCCCATAAGCCTGACTAGCCCGGTCTGCAAAGCTATGGAGAGGATCATCATGGAACTCATAAACAAAGACATTGGGGACCTACAGACACTGGATCCTACCCAATTTGGCTTTGTTAAGGGCAGATCTTGCCTCTTAAACCTGGTCAATTTCTTTGAAACAGTCACCAAGGCCATTGATGAGGGGAAGGTAGTCCACACAGCCTACCTGGACCTCGCAAAAGCCTTCAACACAATACCCCACTCGGGCATCATAGATAAGCTCTCCAGCTTAAATATAAACCCCTATGTCATAAGATGGGTTGCAAACTGGCTCAAGGACAGAACCCACATAGTCAGAATTGCTGGAGCCATGTCAGACTCTAAACCAGTTACAAGTGGCGTCCCACAAGGCTCAGTCCTGGGACCTCTTGTGTTCGGCATATATTTTTCGGAGGTACAGGCTAACACAGGAGGACTGTGGCTGACCAGGTTTGCAGATGACTGCAAACTGGGCACCATAATTGACTCTCCAGCTGACACAAGCATCCTCCAAAAGGGTCTCATAGAGATGGATAACAGGTGCCAGAGCCATGGCCTAAAGCTAAACGCTAAAAAGTGTATAGTCATACCCTTTGGCAAAAACAAAGTGCACACAAATTACCACATAGGCGGGAATCCATTAAGTATGGAAGAAGTAATTAGGGACCTGGGGACCCAAGTTGACAGTAATTTCCCCTTTGACAACCACATTGCCAAAGTGGTTAGAAAGACCTTCTATATAGCCCACCTTATCATGAAAGGATTCACATCTACATCGAGGGAGGTCATTGTGCCCCTTTATTCATCCCTCATCAGGCCCATAATTGAATACAATGCCCCATTTGGGATGTACCTTACCTGACACCTGCAGCAACTAGAAAGACCCCAAAAGTACCTCACAAATAGGATCATGGGACTCAAACAGATGCCATATGCTGCTCGGTTAAAGAAACTACAGCTCTACTCAGTTGCATACCGCCTACTTAGAGGCGATCTATGCCTGACGTATAAAGCCATGTCCAACCCGGAATTAATGAGCATGCTCCACCTCAGAAAATCCAAATCCCGTATAGCTATGCGCTCGAGGGACTTGAACCTGAGCACAGAAATAAATTGGACATGCTGGAGGGACAGATTCCTAACCCAGAGGCTCCCTTCACTCTGGAATAGAATCCCAGTCCATGTTAGGCAGAGCTCCTCACTGACTCTCTTCAAGAGGAATCTTGACAAGTGGATGGGAGATCGTAGGTTTACCACGGGGATTATGTTGGTGTCACTACTAGACAGAGGCACAGTAAACTAACCTTAAAAAGGGCACAGTAAAATCAGTTCAGAGGGTGGTGAAAGCCAAACACACTCTGGCTAGGCTTGTAAATGCCTCAGGGCAGATAGCCTAGTATGAACCTATGAACCTATGAACCTAAGTAGGGCATAGCTGAACAAAAGGCAACATGCTCATATTTGCTCTACTGGCCCTTAAGCAGTCTGGTCTGCTCAGTATGAAAATATAAAGCAGTGATGGGCCTCAAACCCAGGATACTGTGCACTATAGTCATAGTACTGAACCACTAAGCCATGACAGTATTGCAGTGGTCAGCCTGTATGAAGAAATGTTGATAAGTCTATGCTAAGTATTCCATGGAAACCCTGCAGGCACAGCATAATCCCTGTCGAGTTATGACACAAAGGTGAGTCCCATAGTAAGAATAGAACCTGACTTTCAACACACACAGTAGAAATGTTAATATTGGACATGTACACATACATCAACAGATGTAGTGGACCTCAGACAGCAACATACTGAAAGGTCACACTGGGCATGCTCACACACTTGAATAAATGAGACACATGTCAGGCAACAGAACACTGACAGTCTGAACTGGGCATGCTCACACACTTAGGCCATGTCGGAGTACAGCAGTGGGCCACACATATCAGGCAGTTGCATGTGTTAACCCAGGAACCTCTCACTATCCAGCAATCTGCCCTGTGCACACAGTTATAGGACAACAGACACATATATAATATAGTGGAACCCTGTCATAATCAAATATGTTCTGCAGATACCTAAGTTGTTCATAGAAAGTGGGAAAGCAAAGATGATAAAACCTGCAAACAGTATCAGCAATAAACATTGTGCATCCTGAACATTAGCATAGGTTCAGAGGTCGATACTAGCCTATCCACCCTAGGGCATGTACAAGCCTAGCCAGAGTGTGTTTGGCTTTTGCAACCCTGTCAAAGTAGAACACTGTGCCTGTGAATAGTAGGTCACACAAGATAGCCCATTTACATTTAGTGTATTGTGCCTCTGTCTAGCAGGGACCCAGAAGATATCCCATGGGTAAACATACGATCACCCATCCACTTGTCAAGATGTCTCCTGTAGGTGGTCAGTGGGTGGCTCTGCCCATGCAAAACCGGGATTACAATCCGGAGTGAGTGGAGCCTCTGGGATAAGAATCTGTCCCTCCAGCATGTCCTATTAACATCTGTGCTGAGGTATATGTCCCTGGAGTGTGTAGCTCCAAGGGAGTCGGATATCCTGAGGTGGAGCATGTCCATTAAATCTGGGTTGGATATTTCCTTAAACTACAGGCACACAACACATCCGTGTAGGTGGTAAGTGACTGAGTAGAGCTGGAGTTACTGTATCTGAACTGTGCAGGGCATCCATGTGAGTCCCTACATCTGCTTGTTGTGGAACATTTGTGGCCATTACAGTTGCTGCAGGTGTCGGGTAAGGTACATCCCAAATGTGGCATTGTAACCAAGCATGGTCGTGATGAGTATAGGGGCACAATGACCTCACTTGATCAACATGTGAAACCATATGGGATAAGGTGGGCTATATAGAAGTTCTGTCTAACCACTTTGGCAACGTGATTGTCAAAGGCGAGAGTACAAACAAGTTGTGTCCCCAAACCGTAACAACTACTACCGTATGTAATGGATTACTACCTATGTGGTAATGTGTGGGCATGTTGTTATTCCCAAAGGGGATGACTATGCAACTAATGGCATTTAGCTGTAGTCCATGGCTCAGGCACCAGTCATCCTATCTCTGTGAGACCCCGTTTGAGTATGCATGTGCCAGCTGGAGAGTTGATTATGGCACCCAGTTTGCAGTCATCTGCAAACATGGTCAGCCATATTCCTCCTGTGTTAGCCATATGTCACACAAATATATACTGAACAAGAGAGGTCCCAGGACTGAGCCTTGTGTGATGCCATGTGTAACTGGTGTATAGTCAGACATGGCACCTGCAATACTGAGCATGTGGGTGCTATCCCTGATCCAGGTAGCAATCCATCGTGTGAGATATGTGTCGATATCAATGCCGGTGAGCCTATGCATAATGGCCAAGTGGGGTATTGTGTCTAAGGGTTGTGCAAGGTCCAGGCAGGCTGTGTGGACAACTGTCCCTACACCAACGGACCTGGTAAGTGTTTAAAGAATACAAACAGGTCCAGGAGGCAAGATCTGCCCACAACAACACTGAAATGTGTAGGACCCAGTGTCTGTAGGTTCCCGATTTCTATGTGCATGAGTCCCATTACAATACGCTCCATAGCTTTGCAGAACAGGCTAGTTAGCCTTATAGGCAGATATTGTCTGTGGTCCATTGTGGCAGCAACTCTGTGGAGCAGGACCACTATCACTGTATGCCATTCTGTGGGTACATATCCTGCAGTAACTCTGATATTGAACAGTGACGTAATGTGAGGGTTACGTCTGTCATGAAGCCCGTGTAAGATGCAGGCCGGGACACTGTCTGGTCCCATTGATGCTGTGTTGTCCACTGTGGGGAGGGCAGCACTCACCTGTTTATTTGTGATGTCAGGGAGGTTACACTCTGTTGGGATGGACAGTAGCTCCTTAGGGGGGATGGGGGGAGACATCTGCACTGAACCTGTTTGCCAGGATGTTGGCAATGTCTGTGGGTTCAGGGTATGTTTAGTCAGTATGCAGTAACTCACAGCATATCAGTGAGTGTCCACCCAGGTACCTGAATTAACTGAAGAAGGCCTTGTGAGTGTCCTATGTGTCTGGTGCAATTGTCCGTGAGAAGCGGGCCTGACATAAATACATGAGTGATTGTAGCTGTCTGGTAGTACAGATCACAGATGCCTTCCCTGTCTGGGATTGTGCTCTATCATGTAGTAGCATCCTCCTTTCATTGTATAGCTTATTAATGGCCAGGGTCTAACAGACAGGTCCCCTGCCATTGGAGGAGTGAGTCCAGTTGTTATTTGGGATAGCACGATCCATGCAGTCCACTAGGTGTCCATAGAATGTGTATGTAAAGGATTCAGCAGTCAGAGCCATACTTACCACTGTCCCAGGGTCTCTGAAGGATACCACCTTGGTTTGGAGAAGTGTGACGTTTGCTTTTGAGAAGTTCACCAAGATTACCCAGGATGGGTGTGTGGATGGGATATGGATGTCCAGTGAGATAAATGTATGTTCTGACCTTACCAATGAGGGGTATATCTCAGGTGTGGAACATAGAGTCCCCATGTTGGTGATGATCATGTCCAATATGTTGTCCCCTCTTGTGGGTGTGGTGACCGGTTGTGCCATAGCATATGAGTGTACAAATAGTAGCAACTGTTGGGCGAGGGTGTTGGGGCCTGAGTACTATCCCCAGTCAATGTGTGGGTAATTGAAGTCACCCAATATAATGGTGTTTGGGGAGACCTTCATATTGTCCAGTGTTCCCAGGAAAGCAGAATGTGGTTCATGAGTTTGGGAGGGTGGTCTGTAGCAGGCAACAAACCAAAAGGCAGATATGCACAATGTTAGGTGCATATGTATGGTCTGTGATGCTTTGTGCAGTGCTACCAACCCGGAGGTATGTGTATCTGTGATGTATATGGATACTCCCCCTATTTGTGTTGGCCATTCTGAGTTTTGTGGTCAGAAAGCATGGTATGAAATATAACCTGGTAGTGCTGGTGTGCATTTGGGAGCCTGAACCAGGTGTCTGTTAGTGCACAGATATCGCTGTTGTCCATACTGAGGAGATTCCTGAGTGGTCGCAATTTGAGGGTAACACATCTGGTGTTGAGCAGCATTACCCTCAGTGTCATGTACTCTGTAATGTCTATGGAGGTGGGTTTGTCCTTTGAGCCCCGCTTAAAAAAGGCAGTATGGTGGTAGCAACTGCCTTAGCCAGTATTCGAAAGTCCAAGGGTGACAGGTGCAAGCTGTCCATAGGGAAGCTACGTGGCATGTCGAGCATGTCACCCCAGACTGACAGACACTGTATCACCTGTGAATGACACCAATATGTTAGCCAACTGTTAAACGTGATCAGTTTGTTGGTATACTGTGACATCATACTTGGTGAGTGTAAGATGCTAGACAAGGTCAGGGTCATACTGGCCTGGGCTACATGATCAGAGAGTTCCTCTATGTATCATGTCATGTGGTCCAGGGAGGGACATCTGAGGGTGTACGCACCAGCATGGACAATGCTGGAGCCAGTCCTGCACTTGCTGTGGAGTGACCTGAGTGCATGTGTTATGTTGTGGATCCTGCCAGCCGAGAGACAGCTCAAAGTGACTATTCCCTTGTTTGGCCTGGTGAGTGGGACGTCAGTGTGTCTGACAATAAGTGTCACCTATTACAAGTGTATTAGGTGTGTTGTTTAGCCCGAAGGGCAGTGACTGTGTGGCACACTGACATTGTGAACTATGTGATATGTGGGTATTGTAGTGGGGTAGCAGTTGTTTGTGTGTCTGCTTTGGAGGTCTCTGCTGCTTAGGCAGAATGTTTATGTGTGATAATGTGGTTTGATTGCTGTCGCTATAGGTTTATGTGAGACTGATATGTGGTGTGTGTGGTTACCTTCACCACCTGATAGACTATGCCAGTCATGGGTCAAGAGAGCTCAGCCTCCTGTATGTCAATATTGTTGCATCTCTCACATATATCTGAGTTTGTTGGGAGGAGGAGAGGGTTGTCTGTGTACATGAGGCAGATGTGACAATGTGTCAAAACCACAATATTCACTAGCTGGACTGGAGAGTACACACGAAACCGACCCCTGGACATGGCAGGATATTATGTTGACATACTCCGTAGCCTGATCGCAAAGGATCAGTAGGGTGTTAAGTGTGTAAAAGAGTATAACAGGGATTAGTGCTCAGGTTTGTTGGTGTTTTGTAAAGAGTAGCTGAGAAGGATTCCAGACTGAATCATGACACCTCCTTCAGCTATGTCATAAATAGCAATGTACACTCATATATGTCCTGAGTCAGGGCCAACTGTACCTGACTGACAATGCCGACATCCTGTCAGACAGGCCCATATAGACATACCCACCTCCCACTGACCATAGTCCCAGTCATCATACCAGGGGATATCACATGTAGAATGGCTGAACAGCTCCCCCCAAAGCCAAAAGCATGGCAGCAATTGGATTACATTGTTTCCCAATATGTGTCATGCATGAACTACAGAACAAACAGACCCTGCACCTGAACAGTCTGTTGAGCCTCACCCTCTCCACAGGATCTGGAACCATTGAATGTGTTACAGCAACATATGGCACTCCCCACAAGTGTAGGTGCACAACACACCATGGGAAGTATAGTCCAGTAAGCCTATGAAGTCTGATCTGAAAGGCCATGGAGTCCATCATGGTTGAAGTCATACACAGAGCTATTGGAAGCTGACAAACACACAACCCTACCAACTGTGGTATGTTCATGTGCAGATCATGGTTCCCAAACATGCTAGACTGTTTGCAAGGTAGACACCCAGGACATACATCACTGAGCAGAGCTACACATGTCCCACATAGACTTTGAATAGCCATTTATCAACACCCTGACACATGTCGTATCCACAAAATCTGTGCATAACTATGTGTTGACATATGAAGGAATGTCAATGTGTCCACAGATAGATCACACAAGGTAAGGATTATGGGGTCCTGTTCAAGCTGTTGACACCTGCCAACCCACATGGCTCATTCCTGGGATTGCATAAAACAAAGTGTACACACATTACCATGTCCAGTCTGATGATGTCAGCATCCTACAAATATAGCAGGAGAATAGAAACCACCCAGTAAAGCATATAGCGTGCCATGTTAATGCATATGTCTCTAGTATCATAACATAGTTAGGTAGGGGTTTGAATCCTGCAAATGCTGACAGTGTGTGTGTGTGATTTCCTTTGAGAGGAGTGCCCTTTTTGGAGACTGGGAAAACAAATTAAAAGAGGTACATTCCTCTTTGGAAAGTCTGATGATGTCAGCATCCTACAAATATAGCAGGAGAATAGAAACCACCCAGTAAAGCATATAGCATGCCGTGTTAATGTGTATGTCTCTAGTATCATAACATAGTTAGGTAGGGGTTTGAATCCTGCAAATGCTGACAGTGTGTGTGTGTGTGTGATTTCCTTTGAGAGGAGTGCCCTTTTTGGAGACTGGGAAAACAAATTAAAAGAGGTACATTCCTCTTTGGAAAGTCTGATGATGTCAGCATCCTACAAATATAGCAGGAGAATAGAAACCACCCAGTAAAGCATATAGTGCGCCATGTTAATATCTATGTCTCTAGTATCATAACATAGTTAGGTAGGGGTTTGAATCCTGCAATTGCTGAGTGTGTGTGACACAGTTGGTCAATGCAGTGTGGGTTTTGCTTTTACTATGGTATGACATATCATGATTAAAACAGTATGTGCATTGCACACATCAGGTATCTGTGTGGCAAATAAATATGTGTACATGTGACCTCAATCAGTACATAGGTGTGAAGCCTGCATACTACATGAATACATTTGTTTCCTTTGACAGATTGTGCCACTGCTTCTCAGATCGTAGGTCACATATGTATGTATGTGACAAGCCCGGCCACTGTAGTGATCTGTGTCCAAGGTCATCTGTGCCACACACACCCATGACAGTTACTATAGAGTACTGTGAGTGAGGGTACATGCCTGGGGTATATGTCAGACATGTTCATACACAACAACGACTGGCAATAATGGACAGTCATCATAGGTGTACAACAGCCCTGTGGATATGCATTCAGGCCCCTAATGTCTTATGTGACACACTGAGGGACTCCACAATACCTATGGATATGTGGATACCAAGGGACAGATGACATAACACGTGGCTGTATGTACACATTGTTACCCAACATACATGTTGAGGGCTACCACCTATGTGGTACTGTCGGGATAGTATGTATAGTAAATGTGGATGACTATGCCATAGTCGGCTTACTGCTATACAGCATGTATTGGACAACAGGTATCTGTCTGTATGATACCCTTGTGTAGGATATGCGTCCCATCCAGGGAATGCATTGTAGGCCAATGCATGCATTTCCAGATGTGGATGGACATATCCCTAGTGTGTTTGCATGTACCTAAGAGGGCTATATGCCAAACAGGTGTGGTCCCAGGTACGGGTGGCGGTCAATACCAGTGGTCACTGTTATAGTATAGTACCGGAAGGACCCAACTGTTACTGAGTTCCCTACAACTGTGTGTCATTTGTCAGGACATCATCTAATGATTGGTTATAGTCATGCTGTTGAGGTTGTGTATACTACCAGACTGCAAATCATTGACAGGTATCAACAGTATCACCCACAGCATACTGTCGACCCATGTCATACACACATGTGTACCCATGTTAGTACATATCTGTAGTAGAATGCATACTGGCCATCGAAGATACTATGAGATGTTAACAATGTGTACAACAGGGTATGTCACATGTTCCATGTGTCCACTATGCACATACATGCAGACAGTGCGCACCCACCATGTTCACAGATGTACACCTGCTAATCTGTAATGCACACCACACACATACTGTTCACTCACTAACACATGCTGGCAACACTGTACACTTCAGCCAAGTGGCACATGGGTGGACAATACATACTTAGACCTAACACTGGTGTAAACAATGCTACATTGACAATCAGAGCTGTGATGCATAATGCCTGCTCAGATATACCTACAAGGATATCATTACACTTTCCTGTTGACAACTTGCTAATATTGCTACACTGCTATAATGTCACCCTGTGCATCAGAACCATGTTAGCCTGTTCCTGCATCAATGTTACAGATGACAGGAGGTGGCACAGGTGTCATCATATGCACAGGGTGTGTTGTTGGTTTGCCAGAGCCCAACATTGACCCATCCAATCGACATGTGTGTGTGTGTGTGTGTGTGTGTGTGTGTGTGTGTGTGTGTGTGTGTGTGTGTGTGTGTGTGTGAGGGACAACAGTACAGCATGGGCCAATGTTGATGTAATGTGTGTGTGTATGTGTGAGCCCTACTTGTTTGGTTACTGTGTGTGTGTCTGCATGCACACAGCTCCACCATGTGGCTGCCATATACGGGAGGTTGTGGGACAGCCACAGACTGTACCTGCTAGGCTGTACAGATCACTGTCTCTGGGCATGGACATGGTACCTGTGCCTGGCAGGGGTGCTACGGGCAGTATCGGGTACCAACCCTGACTGGGTACTATCATCAGAGGCAGAGGTATGATGACTGGACCCATGTCCCTGCTGGGACTGGCCAGAGCCACGTGCACGTGGTCTACTAGGATGGTCAATAGACAGGCCAGCCCCAGCATTGCTGGGGCTGGTACTGCCACTATGGGAGCGGCTGTGATCTGTGTGCCATCCGCATCGACTGCCAGCTGTTGCTGTTCCTTGCATGTGTCCGCATCGACATCTCACCCATCCCGCACGGTCCTGGCTCATGGATGAGACATTGTAGAGGGCATCTATTGTCTCCCCCCAGTGTCTATCAATGGCCTCGTGAAATTCTGGATGGCACCGGCAAGGTCAGGGATGCTGTCATTGATAGTGCTGTAATGGGCCCTCTGCGCCCTTAGTCCCTGTCTGGTGTACCGTTCCATATGTGCCTGTGTCTGCATTACAGCCCAGAACATACTGGAGGTTGTAATACCTCTGGGGGCATGTCTGCCAGGGGCAATATGACCAGTGGTGCTCTCCCGAGAACCCCTGGACATCTGCCTATGTGGTACCATTCCAGGAATCCGGCTATGGCTGCTGTGAGGGGATGCAAGTGCCATGGGTACCACACTCTCCTGGTCAATGCCAACTGTATGCTGTCCCTCGGCTAAGGCCATTGGTGATGAGGGATGTATCGGCAGTATGAGTGTGCATAGATGGGGTTGAACGCTGTGTACTGTCGATTGGTGGACCAACGACAGACCCTGTCAAACCTTCCTGTGCCAAAATACATGTCTCATCATCTCCACTATTAGTGGCAGTGACTTCAGGTTCCCTGCTGCTTTCAGCCACCCCAAACTCAGCACCTGTGAGAGGAAGACAGGAAACACACTTTACAATCTGTACATGATGTTAGCACACATGCACACATGCACACATGAACACATGCACACATGCACACATGAACACATGCACACATGCACACATAAACACATGCACACACAATACACACACACACACACACACACACACACACACACACACACACACACACACACACCAGCAATCCAACACATACTCAATAATGGGTGAAGGTGGGTGCCAGTATCACAAGGCAAACAGTCACCTCACATGTCAGCATGCAGAATATGTGTTACTCAAGACCATGCAGTGCAAGTGTAGATGGCCCTATTTAATGACATTATACATGGCTTTGATGCATGTGTGTAGTTGTTCAGTGATTGGCAACACCCTGGAACACAATGTGTACATGGACACAACATTGCTGTGCATGTATTATCAGCTCTGCAATGTCCTGTGCACCATCACTCACAGGTATACATACCATGGCTGCATGTGTTATCTGTGTGGCACATAGATTGCCATGTGTGATTACAGTGTCTGTGTCCATAGCAGATAATAGTGGGCACAGGTGTAGCACATGCATGCTATGTACACACACGGGATGAGTGGTGCATGTAGATGTGAAGGAATCCCAATGCTCAACATGGCACTTGTACAGTGGTTATGGTTGCAACATTAAACACCACACATACCCAATGTGTGTCATGTGACCTATACACCCAATAGCATTCCAGGACATATATGTGACACTTTGTACAGATGGCGACTGCTGTGCATATTGTGTATACTGGCATATGTAAGCACACACACAACATGCTATGCATATTGTGTATAGGTGCATATGTTTGCACACACACAACATTGAGGTGCAAAGCAATGACTGCTATGTGTAGTACTGTGGTCACTGTAACTGGATGGGGTGTAGTACCATGTGCCATCATCATCATGCATCTTGTGGTCACTCATGGCTACTAATGTGTGACAGACCACTGCCTAGCATGCTGTACCTGAACTGCAGTGCCGTGGCTATGTTCACAATTACACAGCCACTTTGTACATGGGTGTGTGAGGTGCCCAATAGGGAGCATTGCCTAACATGACTGTGTTATGTGTTGAAGAGTGTTGCACAGCCCCATGATAGGCCTCTACCCTGAGGTACATCATGTGTGTGTGGATGACATGTGGGATACTGAAGTGTGACCTTACAGCGGGTGTGTGGTAACGCCATATGTAGCATGTTTTGTGTACTGCGTATGATAAACGTGTTATGTTGTGTACAGCTGTAGCAACTATGCCTATCCAATGTGCAGTATGGTGTTGCCACAACTGTGTCTGATGCTCTGTGTATTGCATGTCATTGAGGCAGCTACTGACATTACTGAGCTGTGCAACATCTTACAGCAAACATGCATGGCATGCATTATGCATAGGTGTGTTACGTGTACATGGCCTACACCTCACCTATGACATGCACATTTCATTACCAACATTGCAGTTATACCACACTCACCAGCATGGATCGTCTGCCCTGCTGTCACACCAGAGGGACCTACGAGAATATGAGAGAGTTTGTCAGTGGCCACAACTGTGGCATTGCTACAGTGGGTATGCTAAACTACAGTGGAACAACAGTCAACAGTCACAGGTGTGGAGATAATATTCCAAATATCAGTATTGCATAACACTAGGCAGCACAACTGCTAAACACACAGTACACATCTCACGTAGACATAATCTAACAATACAGTTAACTGTAGTCTACAGATAGGGCATGTTACCTGCTCGCTCCATGTGAACATGCTGGGTGGCTCCAGCCTCCATGACAACACATGTCACAGGTTGTTGCTGCTGTTGTCCAGGAGCCACCACGCTTAGGAGCAGCTCCTCCACTCTGGTGAGGGGGGATGAATGGCCACCCCACCACCTGTGGCAAGCTGTTGTCTTTGGATATCAGATGCACGCTGCCCGACATGTCTAATTAAATCACTGCAGTGATGGTGTACCTGCTCATATGTCCAGTTATGCATGCCTATGTCATTTACCTGATGAACAAGATCCTGCCACAGTGCAGTCCACTCCTGCTGGTGCTGGCTGCTTCAGGAAAACAGCATAGTGTACTGCTGCACCAGGCTTTGGACAATTTCATCTTCCTCCACTGCTGTATACGATGGATTGCATTGGTGGGCCATCTGGCTGAAAAAGATATGAACAATATGTGTGAGCGAGTCCTGTGGCACACTTTAAACCTTTAACCAAAGATATCACTTTACTGACATATATACCATCCATTTCTCTGTCAGGGGTTACACACATTCACTACCACTTATTGGTTCTCAGGCCACAACTGACTAACAGTGCCTGGCATACTCCATATATCACAGCACTATACAACAGTACCGGCACACTTTTTGTGACACAATGCACAACCTCGACACAGGGGTATATATCATGCCAATGCACGAACAGAGATGTCATCCATTGCAATGAATGTAAAGTACAGTTACAGTAGTACCATTCAACCACACTAGTCATTGATGCCATAGCCCTGCCTAACATATGTGTACAGTTGTTACTATAGGTGGCATACTGCTGTAACAGAGTATATATGTTGCTGGATACACACGTATACCCTGTAACACACATATGATTGCAGCCATGGTACAGGCATAATTACACACACATCAGACAAACATACAATGCACCACTGTATGCCAACACAGATGAGCATTACCTGTGTACCATACAGTACTGTGTGCCACTACTTACAGACCCTTATGCCTGAGATTTGTCCTCTGTGCAGACTACAGGAAACACACATGACAGTGTTTCCAAGCAATGTGAACACACACCATACTGTGCTGTTTAGGCCTACAGCTTCAGGTAGTACTACAGTTCCTATGGGAGTTGGATTCACCAGCAGTACCACTCACTAAGCATACATGTATTGCTTTAGCCTACAATGAGACACCATGGTCATCAACAAGGAACTACGTCACATTGTATGCCATACTACTATGTCTGCCTAACAGTACAATACACATCTTTCCCTGGTGTCACAGCTAGGATAGACACTACCATGTCAGATACAACTTCACACTAACCTATCACACCTTTACAGACCTTGCACACATTCAGCGTTACACTTATTCAACCTCACATAGCAGGTATTGCATTGAGTACATGTGTGAGTGCATAGTGTCATGGGTAGGTTATATGCTATTGGCCCTAGGGCCTACAGAAGCCTAGCCAAAAGTACCTTGGCCTTTGACACACGTACTTTGATTTCACTTGCCCCTGCCAATCAGAACCACAGAGGGGTTCCTGGGGTGCATTACCAATCTCCCAAACACTCATCAGGGGTATTTATGACAACTGCTAATGAGGAGCCTTGTTTGCTATTGCTAGGTGGTCTATTCCAGTGTATGGCATATCTCTGAGATAGGAACCTATCCCTCCAGCATGTGCTGTTTAGTGAGCTGATGAGGTTTAGGGCCCTAGACATGTATCCCGGAGGGATTGTGATATGTTGCCATGGTGGTTGTCACCCAGCTATGGGTGTGACATACCTCTGTATGTCTGGCAGAGGTCACCTCTGTGTGGCCGGTATGCAATACAGTCTAGATGTGGTTTTGTGAGTCAGTCTGCATAGGGCATCTGTTTGCGGCCAGTAGTACCCTCTGTGAGGTATGTCTGTGGCCTTTCCACCTGCTGTAGTTGTCATGTGAGGTACATACCACACAGGGCATTGTGATGAGTAGAGGGGAACACTGACCTATATTTCCCTAGATGACACACCTGTTGTCATGACACATACCACACAGACAGATTACAGGTCTAGTGTGGCACTGTCTTTATCAAAGAGGTGGCTACTGTCCACCTGTGTCCCATGTTCCCTTATCACACCTTCGGTGTTGGGTAGATCTCTACCTATGTGGTAGTTAATGGGTACAGTGTTTTGGAAAGGAGGAATGGCACTGCAGTATCAACACTTGTCTACAGTCCATGCCTTGGTCACCACACACCTGTTGCAGTACATATGGCCCCATGTCTCTCTCTCTCTATATATATATATATATATATATATATATATATATATATATATATATATATATATATATATATATATATATATATACATACATGTACACATCCATTGCTGTACACATAGATGTACATATAGGCACATGTACAGTCCACCTTTCATGGTGGGGATATCAGTTATGCGACAGTTGTGGGATGTACAGTTATGTGATTATATTGCACAGTGTTGTGCAGAATGCATGTGGGTGTCCTCGGCCCATGTAGCTTTAGCAGGCCTCACTGGCTGTAACACAGCAGATCTGACAAATCAGTCCTGCAGCGTTTAACCAACACATGACATATATCAGCACTGCATGCTGTTTTCTATGCCACACACTACAACCTACATAGATATATGCACATAACAACCTTCAACAACAGATATCTGTCCACCCTTCACTAACAGTTGCAGTATGTCCCTTGCCCTATGCACATATGCAGATACAGATAGAAATGTACTGCTGCCACACATGGATGATTTGCAGTGTGTAGAGTACTCTTCAGGAACATCTACTACATGCCAACACATACATATGAGTTACACATACCTTACCTTTGTATTTCCCTGCTCCGTCTGTTACAGTTTTGTAGTTTTTTTTTTTTTTGGGTTGGTTGTTTGTTTTGGGTTTTCTCCCTCTGTTTCTGTTTCTGTCTCGGTTTCTCTCTCTGTTGTCTTTGTCTTTGTCTCTGTCTGTGTCTCTCTCTCGCTCTCTATCTCCCTGTACCTGCAATGATATTATTGCATGTGTGGACAGCAGGTACAGCCTGCTTTTCTAGGTATCTGCACTTGTGCATGTGACAGCCTCTGCACCAATTGCTGCCCACCATTCAGTAATTGCATGCAGCCTGCTGTGTGCTGATTGCATTACTCACTGTGATTGCAGCCCACTGCTATAAAATGCTAGGTTAGGTAGGCATAGCCCTTTCAGCTTTCCAAGGTGGGGCCCATGCTTGTTTGCTCTGGACACCGTTGTGTCAGTCAGAAGGTTGGTATATGTCTCTTATCTGAAGCTAGGGTTGTAGCCAGTGATATGCATGTTGTACTCAAACCTGAATGTTGCTGCTTCCAGTACACACTTCTCAGTGTAGACATGTACTCACCCTCCAAATGCTAACACAGGATACATGGGAGTATGTACTTTCTTTCTGAATTAGACATTTAACTGCCATACAAATGTGGTTAGTGCACTGTATTCCTGTGGCACATGCAGTGTTTGTGAACTGCTATACTGTAATTATTACGTTACTCACCTCTGAACAGTTTGTGGTTTGTTTGTGTTGCAATTAGCACAGGCTGCTCAACACAACTGGACATATTTCAGTACTGAGTATGCCTACCTACACCCTGTTTTTTGCCTGAATACACAGGTGTGTTGTACCTTTGGGTAGGGGTGCAGAACTGCAAAGAGCATTTCTATTATCATGTGAGGTTTATCTTGCTGAACATACAGGATTGCTGTGTACCTGTTAGTCTATCAAGGCAAGTAGTCTGTCTGCATAGCTCCCACCTGTGGACATATCCAGATGGTAGCTAGAGGTTAGCCTATTATACTTTGTCTGTGCACCACACCAGTCTTTTCAGCACTGGCACATTGGCATTGTCACAGTTGGTTGTTAGCAGTACATGGCTACATCCTGTGATATTTCTGTGTTGTACTCCTACATAAGGGCATACTTGTGGAACTCCTTCCAAAGCTATTTGCAGAGTGTGTAACAGCAGTAATGCTGATATGCCTGTGTGTTTCTGCCTCTGCCAGGCCTCAGATACTCTCAGGTATGTATTTGAATGGCCTCAGTGAAAGGTACATATCGTTAGATACACCTGCAATATATTACAGACATATTGCAGTTGAGACTTTCTTGGGAATCAGAGCATATGTATACCTACACCTTTTCTGATGTGCAAGCAGTGTCTACTCTCACCTATTGAGATTATTCATTATGTGATTCCACACTTGTCTGCCTAAAGTTAGTACTTTCCAGAGTGATTCAGTGGGGCACAGCTAACATTTGTTTACAAATCAGGGACATCCCTGTAAAGCAGTCACAGTTGGGGTGTCTGGCCTCTGCCCTAATCAACTTTGCCAGTATTTATCCTGGTCTGATACTGTGTGGTGTTTGTAAGGTGCTACTGTAACATTATTCCCTGCTTGGATGGCTGGTTCTCTTTTCACAGTCATGTCATGCAATTCCACAACAACTGCTGGTAAAGACCCACAGAACAGGATTTGTGTTATACCATTCCTAATTTCCATTTACATTCCCTCATTGTAATGCATGATATATTTATGTCAGCACCAAGTTATTTGTATATCTGCTGTGGCTTAGTGGTAATTCATGCAGTCTATTGTGTCAATGGTCTGGGGTTCAAGACTGGCAGAGGTCTTTTCTTTTGCTGCTGAGCAGAACAAGGGCCCTTCCATAGAGTGACTAAGGCACTTTTAAGCAGTTGTAAGTGGGTTTGCGTGGGTTTGCACGATGCTTAGCGATGCTTAGCTAAGCGCACACATGCGCACACTCGCTTAAACCCGCTTACTACCGCTTAAAAGTGCTTACTCCCACTAACCCCCACGCTAATTTCTTTTAAAGAAAAGAAAATGGGGAGATAGGAAAGTGGTGAAAAAGGGGGCACAAAGAGGAACAGACAGTAGGTAAACAAGCTCGGGATGTGCAGGACAGGTGTAGGGAAGGTCCATAGCTGCCCATTTCTTTACCAGCAACAGCTGTGCATATGCAATAAATTTGGAGTGAAATTTGAAACCTTCCACCCCTGGGAGAGGGGTGAGGACAACAAAGTATGTTGTATTGCCAATTATAATTATCAGTTTACATGTCCAGTGGACATGTGTGCAAAATGGGCAGCTATGTATGGGGCGTAATTTTTTGTGGGTACAGATTGCCCTTTTTTTTTTTCAGGTGAGAGTGGAAAGTGAGGTAGAGGAAGTAGGTATGTTCGGGAAGGTAGGTTGGGGAGGTAAACAGACAAGACAGACAAGACACATACAGGGGCAGTGTATGACACATGGGGTGGGTGAACACAATTGACAGGGATGGATGTTTGGAAATCGCAAGCCCATGAGCCCACAGATGGTAACAGTGGAACTGAGATCCCCACCCAAGGGCAGTCACCACTGCACCTTCACAGCCCCAAGCGTGACTGTGCTGGGGGCTGCGTAGGACAGGCAGGCTCACCCGTGAGACGTGCCACTCTCACCTCGAGCTGGCATAGGGGATCAGCGACTGAATGCTGGATCTCCCTATGCACCACAGCCCGGACCCTTTGAAGGGTGACAGGTGGCCCTTCTCCACCCACGCTTGCATGGGGGATGAGCCCCATCCCCTGCAGCGCTTCCACCCGAAGGTGGCACAGGACCAATGGAGGAGGGCTGGGCACCGGACCTGCTGGTGCCAGGTGCACTCGCCAGCTGAGGAGGGACAGGTGGGTCCGCTGGGACCGGCCTTCCCATACGTTCTGTGATTAGGTGTGTTTAATTACAACATAAACAACAGCATTCCAGATTAGTTGTAACAGCATGCAGTAATATTCCCATTAACCCAACACACCACAGTTCCAACAGATGAACAGCAAGCATAACACATGCATATATTGAATGACAGTGGATATTCCAACAGCATGCAGGGATGTTTGGTAGCAACAGGCCACCATGATTGTGGGGTTTGAACAGGGCACATGCATCAACATGAATGCAAATATTTATAGAACAATAGGACATATGTCCCAACAAATATTTAAGATTACACATACCCATTGAGGTGTGGAATTGCATGGTTTATGCACATACAGTAGGGTGTAGAAAAAAACCTCGATTAACATCTTATAATTACTTTTACTCTACACTACATTCCTAGTGACTGCAGGTGTATATCCCCTACATGTATTATTACACTTGCCACCATGCATTAGGTTGTGTAATGGGTTTGGCTAGTTCAATATATGCCTGACCTATATCTGACATACTAACTGTCCAAGATGCAGATGTTACTGCTACATATTCCTTGATTACATTTATATTTCTTTATCTACATATCTGGATGTTTTCACATGACATTTTCACTTCTATTTGTACAGAACCCTGCATTTCTTGACACACACTCACATTTCTGGGGAACAAATTAACATGCTACTCATGTGCCAGATTTACTTATGCATGCCAGCCAGTAACTGACTGTTGAGGACTGTATATATGCTTCACAGCTACTAGCACTTCCATCACCCACTTTATATGGGACTGCACAACTCTGGGTTGCCAGCACTTTTAAAACAGTACTATTTGTATAATGCAAGGGTACAACAACATTTCACACTAAGTGACACAGACACACTCGGGTTTTAGACCTTTATTAATGACATTACACACTTTTCCACAGGCTCACTCCTTTATTTGTTATAACGGTGCATATGGAAGACATATTCAAGACATATTATACCTTTATTAATAGGTTAGAACACTCTTTTTCAGGCTCACTCACTTATTTTATATGACAGTACCTGCAGAGATATTATTCCAGACATATGTTACCTTTCTTAATGGGTTACTACACTCTTTTTCTGGCTCTCTGACTTTTTTATCTGACAGTACATGCAGAGGAGTTATTCAGGCCATTTATGGCTGTATTATTGGACTACAACACTTTATTTCATGCTCTCTCCCCTATTTTATATAACAATACATGCAGAATAATCACTAACCTGCCTGGTGGCACAGCCTTAGCAGCCTATCTGCATAGGCTTGCTGATTCGCAGCACGGTCACCTGCAGCTGTAAAGTAAATTAAGGGATATTGAGACATACCTATCCATTATACAGAATCAATTATCAATTCCTACATACTGCATTCCATGGCTACCTACTCAGTTGTGGGGCATCCTGCATCCCATGGGCCTCCTGTATCCATTGGTTCAGGCGGTCCTGCTTCCATCTCTTCAGGTCTGCATGGTGGTGACGGACCTGCTCACCAGTCCGAGGAACACCTGTGACACTGGTGAGGTCATGAGCTAACCGGTTCCAAGCCTCTGCCTTGTACTCCATCCCTTGGAACTGGCCCTGCAGGAGTCTTGACTCATGATGGTGGACAAGGAGCCAAACCATGTATTTCGACTCCTCGATGCCCCAACGTTGTGCTCGGAAGTGTGTACCCTCTCCTGCACCAGCCATTCTAACTGCAGATGTGAGCTACAATCAGTTATGGTGAGTATTCCCGCCTATGGTGCTTAAATATGCCACATTTCCCGCACTTTTTTGTGATTGGCCATTTTTGAAAATTCTCGGCTGACTGCAGACCTGCTTAGTAATGGTTAATCTACCATTACTAAGTATATGTATGTTAACAGTGGCTGTTTCTCCTAAGTTGTCATGGCTTAGTGGTTCTGTGCTTTGATTAGGATGCACAGAGTCCTGGGTTTGAACCTTGTCATTCATTTTATTTTCATACTGTCCAGACAGGCTAGGGGGTGTGGCTGCATTTAAGCAACTTTGCTCCACGTTGCCCTACGGTGCACTGGTTGGCGCGGCGCGCACGTCCGCGCAAACAGATTGTGCTGGTTAAAGCGCTATTTTGCTATGGGCACCTCTATTGCGCTGGGTACAGCGCTCTTAAACTTTGGGCAACTGTATTGCGCTGGGTAAAGCGCTATTAAACTATTGGCATCTCTATTGCGCTGGGTAAAGCGTTGCTTAACTGCAAGCTATTATGTATCAGGATCCTTTAAAAATTTAATATTTTGTTCACTGATACATTGGCCATTTCACTGCTTTTTACTGATATTTTAATCATATGTGTCAGGTATTATTCCATGTACTGATTTAAAACATAAATAAGAAAGGGAGTGGTGGGGCTCGAACCATGAATGCCTCTTCTTTGTGCGAACGTTCCACCATTATGCTATTGCTATTTGGTGTGATTTGCATAAACATTCTTTCTTATGCTCTTCCATGTCGGAATTGCTAACTACAGCTAAGCAATGGGCACACCCGCGCACACACGCGCAAATATGGGCAGCTATTTCGGGAATTTAAAAAAAAATAAAATTCATTTTTTTACTTTTCATAACTGTGATGGGGGTTTACAATGTCAGGGAGTGTGGTGTTGGGTGCTAGGACATTTGAGCGGACTCACTCTTGTGTGCTTTCATTTTCCTTTTACAAACCTTGCAGGGGCGTGGCCGTTTAGACTGCTCGGCAGTCGGACACACCCCCTGCTTTCCTACCTGGTCCGTGTAAGACTTATGGTTGAGTCAGCGTGCCCTCATGAATATTCATGGCACGCTGATGTCATACCATTCAACTGCAGCCTCCGAGTAAAACTTATTAAGTCTTACATGGAGGATTCATGAATCCGAGGGTTTGTGTTCTATCCTTTCACTATTTCCCTCTCTTCTTTTTCCACCCATTTAATCTAACCATCTAAACGCATTGTCATCTGTATTGTGTACTTTATTATTATTATTATTATTATTATTATTATTATTATTATTACTGTTATTGATTCATTGCTATCTGGACACAATATTTTGTTTATATTCTCAATACTTCTTGTTAACTTGCTTGTCTGCTGTCATTTAATTGCCTGGGCTGAGAGTGAAATAGGTCTATTTGGATCAGTGGTCTTTTCTGATTACCAAACGGAATAAATAAATGACCAGATAAATTACTTCTATATACAATTTAAACACTCTCCTTATATGCTTACAGTTATAAAGCAAAAACTGTCAAACAAACATTATTGTCCTGAAGGGTATGTACTGCAGCCATCTGTAACAGTAAATATGTTTTTAATAAAGGTTGAATTGAAAGAAAGGGAATATTTCCTTTCACTCTGAATTTTCTGTATTCAGAAGGCAAAAATGCACACACACATAAAATGTAATAATTAAAAGGAAGTGAATTCCATTCAATTGGGAACAGGGGAAGTATTCTAGACTGGATCCTAGTTAATAACCAACCCAACTGTACACAGCTGGTACTCTCCCTGATGACTTCAGCGACCATTGTCTAACCTATATCATAAAACATAAGGCAGGAAACCCTCACCAGCCCAAATATAAAACAGTTAGAAACAGGAAAAACTTTGATGCTGCCATAGTCCAAAATGAATTAAAAGCAGTTGACTGGTCAAAACTAAAAAATCTAACATTAGAGGAGGCCATAGATCACTTTACCACTAAATTCCTAAGTATCCTTGATTCCCATGCTCCAGCACGTACAATAAAAACTAGATCAAATACAGCACCATGGCTCACAAAAGATACCAAAGCAAAAATCAAAACTAGAAACAGAGCCTGGGTCAGCTGGAGAACAACTAAAGCTCCACTTTACCATCTAAAATATTGTCAACTCAGGAATGATACAAAAAATCTATTTTACTGGATAAAAAAAGCTTCTACCAAAATTTCCTACAAAAAAACATCATAACAACCCTCAAAAGTTCTGGGCAGGCTTAAATCAACTACTTCATCCAGGTCATTCCACCACCCCAACCCCGGCTAACTACACCCATAGTTCCCCAGAGACCATAGCTAGCACCTTTAATAACTTTTTCACTAAAACAATCCAGTCCTTAGCAAATTAACTAACCCCCCCTCTAACTTAAACCACATGTCTAATCTACCCAATAATCACCCCAAATGTAGCTTAGCAGAAATATCCACTAGTTTTATCAAAACACTTCTAAAAAAACTAAACCCTACCACCCCCGCTGCTGACCTCCTCCCTGCAGAGTACCTACAAATAGCTGCAGATGCCATTGCATATCCCATATCTATCATCATCAACAGAACCTTATCCGAAAATGCTATCCCCTCCATCTGGAAAATATCTCATGTCATCCCACTCCATAAAGGTGGTAGCTGCTCAGACATATCCACTATAGACCCATTACCATTCTTTACCCCCTAGCCAAAATAATGGAGAAATGTGTACACAAGCAACTAATGCAATACCTTACACAGAATAACTTACTATCCAACTCCCAGCTTGGTTTCAGGCCATACCACAGCACCACCTCAGCCCTCCTTTCCTTTACTACTTTCATAAACCAAAACAGGAATGACAATAGGCTAACCTCCGCCTTCTTTCTTGACCTATCAAAAGCCTTTGACATGGTCAACAATGGACTTCTCATTCTTTCACTAAAATCTATTTCCTCAACAAGCCTGCTATCCAGGGGTTCCAATCCTACCTGACTGGTAGACAATAGACGGTACTATGGCAGGGCAAACTCTCCAGCCAGCTACCGCTCACACTTGGTGTCCCTCAAGGGTCCATACTAGGTCCACTACTCATCTCTATTTTTATCAACAGTCTTCACACTGCTATCCCTAAAGCTACTTGCATTCAATATGCAAATGATTCTACACTGATCTGCTCAGTCACCTCCCCATTCGAACTGCAAACCTTAACCCAAAATACATTTAACACTATCGAGAACTGGCTCACCAACCAGCGCCTGCTTCTGAACCCCAATAAAACTAAACTTCTACTCTTCTCTCCCACTAGTAGATCTACCACACTTTCATTCTCTGTCACATCTAACAATGGTACCACTATTTCCCCAGATTATCACACCAAGCTGCTAGGGGTTATCATAGACAATAATCTCAAATTTGACCTACAGGTCAACAAAACAATACAGACTATCAATAAGAAGCTTGGATCACTGTATAGAAACAAGACATTTTTAACCCCACTGGCTAGGACTGCAATTGCCCAATCACACTTACTCTCTACTCTTTTATATGCCTCACCTGTACTCTCAAATCTCAACAAATCCGAACTAGGTAAGCTGTCCCATAGCTACAATCATATTGCCAGATTCGCCACTGGCTCCACCTATAGAACCCACCACTGCCAGGGCCTTAAACAACTAGAGTGGCTAAAACTGCCCAGTTTACTTTAATTCAATCAACTCTTAATCTTCTTCTGGCTTTTCCCGGTTAGGGGTCACCACAGCGGAACTCCAGTCCGCTAATGATTGGCAGTAGATTTTTACAGTGCTGAGGTGCCAGCCCAACACCCAACCTTCAACAAAGGCACGACCATTCATGCATGTCTTTCAAACATCACTTGACCACGAGGAGGACATGCAGACTCCACACAGAAGGCGCCCAGCCGAGAATCGAACAGGAGAACCTCTTGCTGTGAGGCAACAATGCTATCGCTGCACCACGCTGCACCACAGTGACTTCAACTCTTAATATTGCACAAAATTTTGTACCAACCTGAGGATACCCTCTTAAGCCATATAGCAACCTGAGATCCCTACGGTAAGCTGATAAATTACTGGTCCAAACCCACAAAGCTAATAACTCTGCTGGTGAATCCCTGTTTGCCAACTTCATTGGGAAACCTGGAATTCGTTGCCAAACTATATAACCCAACAATCCTCCAAAAGTCTCTTCAAAAAAACCTCAAACAGTATCTCAAATTGAATTGGCTATGCACATGTACCAATCCTGATTAAATTATAAACTGAAAGCATATTCTGTAATTATCACTTGTAAAAACATCACCAAGCTCTGCTTCCAATATGATGTCTCTTACTTTTAATTGTGTCTGCCCATGAGAATTGTGAGTCCCTACTAGGGAATACTACAAAGCCATTGTATATAATCACTTTGTTTTTATAATTGTTTGCTAACTTCTGTGTAATCTATGTAAGTTTGTCTATGTGGAGCTTTTCTCCCCGGGCCTCCGCTGAAAATGGACATGTATCCAGTCGGACTATCCCAGTAAACAAATGTAAAATAAAATAAATAAAAATAAATAACATTTTTATAATTTATGTGTGTGTGCAGTTTGACATCTGCTTGAAGAAAATTCAGAGTATTACACAAAATGTCAAGGGGGGGGGTTGGCATACTGGTTAAGATCTTAACCTCACAGGTATGCAAACCATAAGTTTCCAGGCAACAGCCTTCCCACGACCAGACTAGCTCTGCACACATATAAAAATGTAACTTGAGAGAAGATGCACTAGTAATATTTCAACTTGCATTAAAGAAAATATTGGTACAGCATGAGAACTCAGATGTGAATAAACGTTTAAAGAAATAAACAAATATTAAGCAAGTGCAACAGTAACTGAAATGTCTTGCAGAGTACTAGTAATCATATTAGACATAGTAAGGGGAAAAAAGGTGAGGTACAGGTAAACAACAATAGTCTTATGTCTTCTTTAGCTGGCAGAAGAGGAAAGTAAACTTTAACAGCAGTCAACAATGTAGGAGACTCACCCAATCAGTTGAGGGTGCTGGTAAATATGAATAAAACTCTTGCTGTTTGAAAAAGGAAATGCCAAGTAATAAATGCTATTTTCTGTCCTTAACCAATTTCATTAATATATAACTAGAAGAATATTTTTTGTAGAATGGCAATAAAAGGATTAAATTTCTTTCAGTGCAGTATTACAGCCAACTCAAAAAGAAAAGTCAAGTAATAAAGGTTTTCTGCCTTTAACTAGTTTCATTAATATATAACTGCACAAGTATTTTTACAGAATGATAACAGAAGAACTAAACTGATTTCAGTTGTTGTTTGTCTCTCGGCTTTTTCCCGGTAAGGGGTCGCCACTGCGGAACTCCGGTCTGCTAATGATTGGCAGTAGATTTTTACGAAACACCAAGGTGCCAGCTCAATGCCCAACCTTCAATGAAGGCACGCCCATTTACACACGCATGTCTTTTGAATGCTACCCAACCGCAGGGAGGACATGCAGACTCCACTCCCAAGCCAAGCCGAGAATCGAACGGGAGAACCTCTTGCTGTGAGGTAACAATGCTACCGCTGTACCACTGCAGAACTAACCTGATTTCAGTACAATACTTTAATCAAATCCATATTAGGCAAACTTTTCAAATGTATTACCATTTCTCATGTTACTACTAGTAGACTGGACATGTAAGCACCACGAGGACATGATAGCAATATATTCATTTTCCCATGTGTGCATTAGCATTTCCCATATATTTTGTTTTAGTTCAATAGATTTAATTAAAATAAAATTCACGACAATAATAACTTGAATGATGTGTAACATTATGTGTGAAGTTATTGTATGCATTTCGTTGTCTCTCATTCCACTTTATTTTCTTTTTCTCCAATTTCTGTTCATTTTTTACAGATCCAAATTCCTCAGGAGCAGAGCAGTGATGTGCCTGACAGGTTAGGAAACTGTATGTTTACCCATAACTGTTTTAGTCTTGCTGACCAGAAATTCATAACAGTGATACTCAAAATTCAGCTGCACAAATTCCCTTTGAAATTCATAACTTATTTGCATTAAACATTGTCTTAAAAGTATAAATGTTAAAGCACATTTTTGAGGAAGTCTACAAGTTTAAAATATTATAAAACATAGCCTTCATGTACAAACATAGTTTAAAAGTAAACTTTGAAGCATAGTTTTCTTTGAGGAAGTCTAAGTGTTTAAAATATTGTAAAATGTTACACTCATATTTATTTTATTTTATTTTATTTTATTTATTTATTTATTTTACATTTGTTGACCGGGCTAGTCCAGCTGGATATATGTCCATTTTCAGTGGAGGCCCGGGGAGAAAAGCTCCAACGAAATTTACAAATAATACACAGTAATGGTCTAAACAAGTTTAAAATTCTTAAAACATTAAGACAGGACATAAAATCTTTGGAGAGAGGCAAGTTAAAACAAAGTTATAACATATATTTGCTATACAGATTCTAAGATATAAGTTTCTAATATGGAAAAATTAGAAAAAAGTAGTAAAAGTTTTTTTTTTTTTTTTTTTTTATCTCTCTAGTGTGTTATGTGAGGAGGAGTTTAGGTGGGAAGGATACAAGACAGGTTAGTCTGGGTTGTTACAGGAGCAAAGCCAGTGCTTGTTAAGATGTGTCTTTAGTTGTTTTTTAAAGAGTAGAGGACTAGACAAAGATGAGATATCAGATGGTAGTTTGTTCCATATATGTCCAACAGAGTTAGAAAAAAGGCTATTGCCAGCAGAGTTATTGGGTATGGTAGTATTAACCAGTAGTTTGTTTGCAGAGCGTAGCTGTTTCAAGTTATTATATGGTGTAATGAGGTTGGAGAGAACAGGTGTTTTAGCAGGCTGATAAAGAATTTTGTGAGCAGTTAAGAGCTGTTGATAAGTCAGCCTGTTAGGAAGTTCCAGCCAGCCTAGTTGTTTTAGGTTATGACAGTGATGGGTTCTGAAGAGAGATCCTGTGGCAAATCGGGCAATATTATGGTAGGATGTGCTAAGTTTCTTGAGGTTATATTTCGAGATTGGTATAAATAGTGGAAGCATATAGAAGGGTAGAGATAAGGTGAGAACTGGCTAAGGTGGTCCGAGCTTCAGGTGTAAGGAATGATTTGATTCTATAGAGGGAACCAATCTTTTTGTTTATTGTTTTTATTGTGTTGTTTATATGAGAATCAAAATTGAGATTGTTGTCTATAGTTACTCCTAGTAGTTTTGTTGTAGCATCAGGAGAAATCAGGGTGTTATCAGAGGAAGTAATAGAGAAGTTAAGAGAGCTTGATTTGTGTGTAGGAGAGAACAATAGCAACTTTGTTTTCTTTGGGTTAAGGAGAAGGCAACGGTCAGAGAACCAGTGTTCAACAGTGGAGAAAGCTTTTTGGGTAAGTGACTGGAGTTCAGTCTGAGAGGAAGCAGTGCAGATTATCGTGGAATCGTCTGCATATTGTATGCAAGTAGTGTTTGGAATAGCTGACTGTAGGTCGTTAATAAATATAGAAAATAGGAGTGGGCCAAGTATAGACCCTTGGGGTACTCCTAAGGAGATAGGAAGGAGAGCGATAGTGAATCTTTCCAAAGTACTGCCTGCTGACGATGTTCTAGGTAAGATGTAAACCAGGATAAGGAAGATGGATGAATTGAGAGAGATTGTAGTATGTGCAGAAGGAGCTTGTGATTTACCATGTCGAAAGCTTTTGAAAGATCAATGAAGATGGAAGATGATGGGTTAGTGTTGT
Source organism: Protopterus annectens (assembly GCF_019279795.1). Taxonomy (NCBI): domain Eukaryota; kingdom Metazoa; phylum Chordata; order Ceratodontiformes; family Protopteridae; genus Protopterus; species Protopterus annectens. The sequence continues at coordinate 147,038,441 of NC_056725.1, forward strand.
TACGGTTATGATTGATTGTGTTGGTAAAGGAGAGTAATGCAGTAGTGGTACTGTGAGAAGGTCTGAAACCATGTTGACTGTTAGCAAGTAGGTTGTTATGGAGAAGGTGGTTAAGGAGTTGTTTATGGATGCACTTTTCCATAATTTTGGCTATAGGTGATAGCAATGCTATGGGACGAAAATTAGAGAAGTCATTAGAATTGCCCCCTTTGTGTAGTGGGATGATGTGAGATATTTTCCAGATGGAAGGGAAGATTCCTTCCTTTATAGATCTATTAATCAGGATTGAGATGGGGTAAGCAATAGCTTTAGCTGCTATCTGCAGAAATTCTGCAGGAAGTTTGTCTGCAGAGGGTGTGGTGGGTCTAAGTTTCTGGAGTAGGGATAGGATAAATGAGGTAGGTACAGGTTGCAGTGAAAGGGGAAGAAAATTATGTGGAGCAGGAGAGAGTAATTTAGAGATGTCCGGAGGTAAGTGATTTGCTAGAGTTTGGATGGTATTGATGAAGAAAGAATTGAAGTCATTAGCTATTTGTTTGGGATTGTCTGGATTAGAGTCCTGGGGATTTGGAGTACGTGACTGACCTGGGGATAGAAGATTATTAATACTAGCCCAGAATTTTTTGGGTTCTTTTTTGGTGGTTTGTTGTAGTTGAAAGTAATAGTTCTTTTTGTCTGCCAGGATGTTTTTTTTTGTGCTATTTCTAAGCTCTCTGAATTTGTGGTTGTCAGTTAGATTCTTAGTGGAGCGCCATTTATCCCATGCTTTGTTTCTAAGAATAATTTTCTGCTTAGTATTGTTGGATAGCCAGGGAGCTGTTTTAGCTTTGGTTCTAATAGTGCGGCTTGGGGCATGGTTGTCTAGTATGGAGAGGAATATAGAATTAAAGTATTCGACAGCATCATTTAGTGGAAGAAGTTTTAGTTGGGACCAATTACATTGTTTTAGTTCAGTGAGAAACTGATCAGAACTGAATCGTTTTTTAGATCTTAGTGTTTTGTAGGTGGTGGGTAAGGCTAGGTTTGATTTGTGTCTAATGATGTAAGTTAGTGAGTGGTCACTTAGGTCATCTGGAAGGATGCCTAATTGATAGGTTTGTTGTGGAGTATTAGTGAGAATCCAGTCTAGAATGGTTTCTTTATTGTTAGTTTTATTGGTTCTTGTAGGACTACTAATGAGTTGTTTAAATCCATATAGGTTTATATGGGAGGTGGGGTTAGGACTGTTACAGGAGAACCAATTGATGTTAAAATCTCCTAAGACTATTGTTTCTTGAGGGAGGTTGGTAGAGAGTGAGTTGAGGATATGTTCAAGTGTGTTAATATTGTTTCCAGGAGGAGATATGCACATATGATATTTATGGCCTTAGTATTATTAACTTGGAGTTTGGAGCTAATTATTTCAGCATTGTTATCAAGGTTTAGAGTCAGATCTAAAGTACTAAGTTGGAGTTGTGTTTTGTAGAGAATAGCTACGCCTCCTCCTTTTTGGTAGTACGATCATGTCTAATGATATTATATCCGGGTGGGCTAATTTCGTTGTCTTTGATTGATGGTTTTAGCCATGTTTCAGTTAAGCACAACATATCAAATTGATGGGTTTCAAGGAGGGCATGGATTTGACTAATTTTGTTACAAATACTTCGTATATTAAGATGGGCAATGGAGAGAGAGTTGTTGGGTTTGGAGAGAGAGAGAGAGACATAGTTTTGTCTAGTAGTATGGGTGTTTTTGTTTTATAAGGTTGTGGGCCTGGATTAGGATGGATATCTCCATCTAACAAAAGGTTAAGGAAATTGAGGTATTTAGAGTGATGGAGTAAGTAGTAGATGTCTGATATTTTCCTAGGTTTAGGTATATTTAACTTGAGGTAAGTTATTCTATGGTATTTGGCATATAGATAGTTGGGTTTTGTGTTAAGGTTGAAAAGAAAAGGAGAGAGAGGTGATATATATGTACTGGTGTACTTTGAGTGGGATGAATATGAAGAGTTCAATGGGTATTCATATGAGGTTAGGATGTAAGTAATTATAAGAAAAGATAAAAGTGATAAGCTGATGAGCTGTTTGAGGATGGGTAAAAGTAGGACTTAGTATGAGGTATATTGTAGGCAGTAGTAGAAGAGAGAGGATAGGGGAGGAGGTGTAGATAATTAGTGGGTGTGGTTTTCAAAGGATAGATTTGGGTTGGTTAGTGATGTAATGTGTTTGATTGGGAGGGATAGTTAGGGGTGTGTCTACTAGCAGTATAAAGGTAGGACCCTGGGGCGAGGTGGGAATTGGGGGCAGGGAGGGAGCGGAGTGAGCCAAGCTTAACGGAGTGGGTAGAGCTAAGAGTGAGAGTTGTCAAGGAAGACAATGTGTAAAGCAGGTAATATAAGCAAGTATATCAAAAGGTAAGTCCGTAGAAGTATGGCATGAGGCTAGAGCAAGAAAAGTAGGGAAGTAAAGGGTTCAAGTGTGGAAAAGGTACCCTGGGATATGGGTGTAAGGCGATAGAATGGTTCAGAGAAAGTAAAACCGTAGTAGCAGGTTGGGGCTGTTAGGTAATGAAGTTGGAGGGCAGTTGGAATGTAGAAGGCTAAGGATAGAGCGCCACCTAGTGGATGGTCACTATGGTACAGGTAAGTGTTCACCTACAGAACAGATAGAGAGGAGTTTAGATTAAGGAAGTATCACAGAGAGAGAGAAGGCTGAATAAAGGATTAGCTACAGAGAGCAAGAAGGGAATAAAAAGAGGCAAGGTGGCTGCTGGCTATTCTGGGTGGGAAGCTGGCCTAGCAAGACAGAACCATTAAAGCTGTATAGTGGTGTAAGGTACAGGTAGCTGGATATAAACGTACTTTATTAGTCTTAGAAGGGTTGTTTCACTATATCCTTAAGGTGGAATTCAGGATCAGTCAAGTTTCCAAAGTTTCCAGGAGGAATTATGCAGGTTATTCAGTACAGGAATGTACTAGTTCGTTTAGACTAAAGAAAGTAGGGTGAGAGAGGAGATAGTAAGCCATTAGTTGAAACAGGGATAAGCAGAGAGGTATAACAGGCACTAGTTAGATATGCAATAGTACATCAGAATAAACCAACACTGTAAAATCACTTAGACACAATACAAAACAGGTACATTTGAGACTCAACAGTTATAAAACTTGCAGAGATAAAAAAAACAGTAGTAGGTACATCTATAGAAATTCTTTGATTTGTAGTACTGGTCTTTAGTTTGTAGGGTTAGGCATATGAGATTATTGTGTCCCTGGATGCATTCCTCGTGGGCAACGTGTATTCAATATAATTTAGCGTGTAAACCCATATGCAAATAATCTGCTCCCATATCAACTGTTTACTGTGTTTGGAATGTAATAAAACAATAAAACAAATCCCCCAGGATCCACTCTTGATAGGATCTTAGTCACCCATCCAAATAAAATTACCAACTCTGGCACCATCCCTGACTCTATTAGTGACCACCTCCCAGATTTCATTTACCGTGCAACCACCTCCCATCCACACCAACATCAATATATTCAGACCCGCAACCTTAGTAAATTTGACCCCAAAACCTTCTATAACTATCTCAAACAAATGAATTGGAACATTCTAAAAACCCTTCCACCCGATAAAGCCATAGACCACTTCAATTCTACTTTCCTAGATGCTCTAGATTCCCCAGCTCCACCAGGGAAGAAAAGAATAAAAACAATAACTGCCCCTTGGCTCCCCAACTCCACCAAGGAAAAAAAGAATAAAAACTATAACTGCCCCTTGGCTCCCCAGCTCCACCAAGGAAAAAAAGAATAAAAACTATAACTGCCCCTTGGCTCCCCAGCTCCACCAAGGAAAAAAAGAATAAAAACTATAACTGCCCCTTGGCTAACCAAAGAAACAAAGCAAATTATGCATCAAAGAGACAAATCCTGGAAGCTTTACCAAAAGAATAAACTTCCTGAAACCCTTCTCCAATATACACAGCTCCATAACTTTGCAAAAAAACAAATCTTCAAAGACAAAAAATCCTACTACACTAAGCTCCAGTCCAACCATCCCCAAAACTCTAGGCTTTTTTGGAACTCCATAAACTCACTCCTCAACCCAGGCTCCAGAAATAACCCCTGTCGAGACCCCAGTAAATCTGACCTCGAATTAGCCTCACTATTTAACGCTTTCTTTATAGAGTCAATATCCAACCTAACAAAAACTTTTCCCAACAACGACCCATCTCTCTTACATTCCACCTCAACTAAGTCCCCAAGTAATTTTCTCCCTATGTTTCAGCTTAAACCTGTCTCCACTAACTATATAAAAAGACTTCTATCCAAATTTAAACCCTGCTCCAATGCACCTGATAACATCCCCTCTTCCTTTCTCAAGTCTGCTGCCGATGGTATAGCTCTCCCAATTAGTATCCTAATTAATAGATCCATAAAGGAATCCTATGTCCCTAAACTCTGGCATTACACCTTTATTCTTCCTCACCACAAGGGAGACAAAAACGTTAACATTTCAAACGTCCACCCTAAAGCTCTTCTCTCTCCAATTTCCAAAATCCTAGAAAAATGCATCCACCTCCAACATATGCCTTTTTTGACTAAAAACCAACTTCTTACCCCTACCCAACATGGCTTCTGACTAGGACATAGCACCACAACAGCTCTACTCTCATTCTTAGAATCTGTCAATCAAGCCTGAGATTCTGGGAACTTAAGTCTCCACAGTGCTCCTAGATCTTTCTAAAGCATTAAATACTGTTTCCCATAAGCACCTTCTAAGTCACCCTCGAACCTAAATCTCTCCCAAAACACTATTTCCTGTTTCTCAAGCTATCTGTCAGATAGATCTTAGGCTGGGAAATGGAAAAAACGCACTTCACCTTTCTTATCTATCCCTACCAGAGTACCATAGGGGTCCATCCTCGAACCAGTGCTGTTTAATATGTTTATCAATAACTTTCACTCTGCCAATCCTAATGCCAAAGTCATCCAATATGCAGATGACTCTACACTTGTCTGCTCTGCCTCTAACCTCCCTGAACTCCTATCTAAAACTCAGACTGCCTTCTCAACTACTGAGACCTGGATGCACCAAAATCACCTTTCTCTCAATGCTAACAAATCTAAAATACTACTATTCACACCCTCAAAACCTTTCTCTTATGATAAAAATTCCTTCCAAGTCTTTAGCCAAAGCAACTCTCCAGTCGAAGTTGTTCCCTTTGCCAAACTACTCGGTGTAACTATAGATGAACACCTCAAGTTCAACATCCATATTCAGCAAAATATAAAGAAAACCCACCAAAAACTAAGTATGCTATACAGGAACAACCATTTCCTCTCTACGTCTACCAGGCATACTCTGGCCTCCTCTTACCTCCTTCCCTCCCTTCTGTACGGCACCCCACTATTAACTAACCTATCCTCTTCCATCACTTCCAAACTTGAAAGCTGTTATAACAAAATGTCTAAATTTGCCATAATGCCAAACATTACACTCATCACTGTGTTAGCCTCCAATCCCTTAACTGGTTAGAATTCACAAATTACCTGGACTTCCTCCAGCTGACTACAGCACATAGACTAATATTTAATACAACCAAATGCCTCGCTCTAACATCCTTCCCCCATACACCCCAAATAAAACTCTCAGATCTGAACACCAAAACTTAATTAATGTCCACAAACCTAAACATCCTGTTGGACAACTTCTCCTCTCCTTCTCCTTAAGTAAGAAATAGAACTCTCTCCCTTCCACACTAAGGACAATGTTAAACACAAATAACTTCAAAACTCAGCTTTACACCTACCTCTGCTCCAAATGGAAATGTAACTGCATTCTCCCTACCTAGAACTCTTTAACAAAAGCCCCTGGGAGGGTATCCTCCTGAGTTACTAAGCACCTTATAGCTGGCTATAACCTTCTATAGCTAATTCCCACACGATCTCTCACACTCTGTAAATATTGTAAATAGCTTTTGACTTTTGATTTTAGCTCTGTGAATTTGTTAAAATGTTATCTGCACGATATTTTTCCACTATGGGCAATATTGCTCATGCTTTGTATTATTTGATATGTATTTGCACTTGTACTTTTATTTTTATTAGACTGCTATCTTTACTGTAATCTGTTTAATGGAGCTTTTCTCCCTGGGCCTCCACTGAAAACAGGCTCTCTGGGCCCAGTGGACTTCCCCGGTAATCAAACTGGAAATAAAATAAATAAAATAATAATATGACTACTTTAGTCTCACTGATTATCTCTGTACTTAGTTGACTAGAAGTTTCCATTGTCTAATTGTTCTTTATTTCTACAGTTGAAACAACATATGACAAAAATTTGTGTCAGTAGACTTTTGAGTCCCTCACATGCATCATTACTTAAACAAAACATATTACATCAGTGTAAAGCAATGAATTTCCATGCGGTTAACCTTGCAGATCTTAAAATGTATTAATTCTCTTTAGTGCTTCTAAACATTTATTCCAGGTTTATAAATGGGTAGAATGCCAGCATAAGGACAGATTTTCAAAGAGCTGGTAAATTGTTATAGTTTCTACTTTCCTGTACTTCAGATCTTTCCACAGACAAAAGGGACCTTGTATTATAATTTGGTGACCTGCTGTACTTGTGGACTAGCCTTAGACACATGTACAAATACAGGAAGCAGTACAGTGATAATAAATCATTTCTTTTTTTTTTTATGTCATTTCCTAAGTATACTTGAAAACCAAGGCTCTAGCTGGAGCTGCTCTGTAGCAACCTATAGGCTGTGATATGTTTAATTGACTCTTTATATACAGCTGCAATCCGACAAGACAGAAATTAGCAACTTCATTGTTTACTCATATAAATATACAGGTGCATCTAGTAGTAGCTGTGTGGATATCCCAAATACAAGGGTAAATGTATTTCTAAAAATCTGCTTTGAGACATACAACTTAAGTGTAAACTCTTGTAAATATGAAGTAGATACTTAAGCCTGTCAAACATTAATAACTCAGTCTAACTTCCTGTAAATAGCTGTCTCGCTGCAGATTTGCATGCATTACCAATTATATCATTGCCGCACCTTGTTTTGTATTTAACCATGCCATGTAGTATTCTGTTTTATAAGTTGTATTACCTACTGAATGCATGGTTATAATTTGTTCTGTGTTAAATAATCTGTTGTATTATGTGCCATTTGATCATCCCTAAGAAGTGTCATCACAAATTCTGGAGTTGGGAAACTCAAGCTAATGTTAAAAAAAAAAAAAAAAAAACTGTCAGCTTGAGGCTGCTGAATTAAATGGGCCTGGTGGATTGTGTCGCAGTGATGAAAAGGTGATCAGTCCTATAATAGCTTGGCAACAGTAATATATTTTCAAGAGCTTGGCTTGAAATCTCAGAGCCTTGAAATGGTGACACCAGAGTCGATTCCTTCTTTAGACTATCACACTAAAACTGAAGGGATTAAATGGGTTGCTGGGTGCGTTATTTTTCTTAACTAGGCTAAAATGAACCACAAGGTATTTTGTGTGCCCATACTACCAACATCAGCTCTATTTCTGTCTTTAATTTTGTATAAGTGGATGGAAAGTATTAAGAAACATTATTTGTATATGATAATGGCATTGGATCAGCCCAAATAAATTTACAACAAGGCTCTGTCAAACAAAATTTATAGAATTTGAAATGGTTGATCTCATTGCAGACTCAGAGAGAATAGAAGGAAGTATTCTTTCCCCATCTGATTTGACAATACTCATTCAAATCATTTCAAAAGTGTGTGATTACAAGGGTAATAACATTTCCATCCCAAGGAAGGTGATGGGCTACAGAAAAGTGAGTTTGAGCTATCATATATATCAGACTCATAACTTTCTTGCACATGATGTTAGTAGGCCATCTTCTTACTTGTTGACATGGAAGAACATGGAAATGTTTTCCTTCTCAATCAGGACTTGGCTTGGCAAAATTAAGGTTAGCAAGACTAGAGAATGCATAGTGATGTTCTACTTACCAGTAAACTGAAGTAAAAACAAACTTAATTAAGAATCAAAGAGGCCAGGATCACATAGTCATTAATGAGTTAATAAAAGTGTTCTACTCTGAGGATAAGATATTCACTTCACAGGGAAGGAGTGAGGTATTTGATTGAAAACAAACATATGAAAGCATGCAGTTATCAATCAGATTCTTTATATATTGAACTGCTCATCATAACTGGTTTATGTAGTTTTCAAGAATCATGATTCCACTGAATCTAAAGGGACCACTGAGTGGACCTCACATAAAGACAGCTGGGCTCCTAAATGTGCACAAGGTGAAGAACATTAATTTCTAGGATGGAGACTTTTACTAACATCTTTGCTGATATCAGAATGCACTCTTTGAACTGAGCACTGACTTTCTCAAGACTAGTTCCACACTCAGAATGATAGGCAGGCCTGTTTCATACAGGATATCTCATTTACTGAGTATTCTGTACGATCAATCTGTTTTAAAATCCTTACTAAAGAAATGTACATGCTTTCCAAAATGTCATGAAGATGTGAGAAAATGAACGGTTGCCTATATGATGAATATTCCAGTCTGTCTTTTTATGCTTTCATTATCACTATGCCTGATGGCCTGTGTCTTTCTTTTGTTGGTGGTTTCATTTCCTCTGCACTGAAAGGCAACTAACTCTTCCTCGACTGAGAATCCAAACTCCCTCTGCTCTAAGATGCAACTGAATCTTACCAGGTACAATGACCTTTAAGAAGCAACTCTATGCCCTAAAATTTCTACTGTTTAAGAAGAGTGCCTACCTCTTCTACTCAGATAAGATTATTTGGCTCCAGATAGTCCCCACCACACACACACACACACACACACACACACACACACACACACACACACACACACACACACACACACACACACACACACACACACACACACACACACACACACACACACACACACCTCTAACCAAGGCTTATGATCAGCAGTATTGGTATGATGACTCCCAGCATTCCCTGCCAACAAACTTTAAATCAGGTCACCAGTGGAATTCTGAGGTAAAAGGACTTCATTTTCCCCAATCTACAGTCCATCTATCCATTGTCTACTCAGTGCTGCTTCAACACATGCAGCACTATCTTATTTCTCAGATGTTACAAAGCCAAACTTTTTGGATTACAAGGTTTCTTTCCTTCAAATCACAAAAACGTCCAAAACCTGACCCCATCTGCAAAAGATTCTTCTTAGTTTTTTTATCATTCATGATATAAAGGCAACTCACCTATCAACATTTCTTTGCATTACGACTCCACTTTGTACTGCTTTTAACAAAGGTATTCCCCTTTGTATAAGCATTATATGGCTAATCACCGATACTTGCTTGTGTTACACTTTTTGAAGCAATAGTTATTTTTCTATTATGTCTTTTGGGATTTCCTTGGGTACTGCTTTAATATTGTTATATTGTTCTCCATTTGCAACAAATGTTACCTTTAAAATAGATTTATTTTTTAGTATCCTTATTTCATGTAGCTATTTCCAAATTTTAGCATTTAATTACGTTTTATTTCATACAACTATTTAAAAAATCGTTCTATTTAATTGCGCAGCTCAGTTTATAGTACATTAAGCTGCTCAACTTGTGCTTCAAATTGCTGAGAAGCATTGCCCTACCTTACTTGGTTCACTCATGAACAACATTATTATTTACTTTCAATTTACTTTTATGTCTTTAGTCTTTTTTGGAGTTGCAATGATTCTCATTACGTTTGTACAATTGTATACTGTCATTTGCACTGTCAAGCCTTTACTTTTACTTTAAGACACAATGTTTTGCACAATGCTTTGAAAACCTCCTTGGTTTTGCATACCTCTCAACTGTACAGATTTTTGCAGAATGTCCAGATTTTTGTTTCATACTTTTTGTCCATTTTTCATAAAATTGTGTTTTTCTGGCAAAGTATTGGGAAGTCATTGAAATTTAAAGTCAGAAAATAATGACATACATTTGAGTTTTAGACGTCATACTCTTCAGAAAATTCATGTTAACAAAAAAAACCTGCTATGCTATAAACTTTCTAAGTTTGTAAGAACAATATTCTAAAATTGTCCCTATTTTTGGGACTTTGTCCCCCCCATAACTCAAGGCTTTGTCCAGATTTCTTGCTCTAAAAGTTTGAGTGGTATGGTTTTCAGGGACCATTCCATTAACTTCACAGTGAGTCAGGTGCCCTTAAAACAAGTCAGTTTGTTTCTGCATTGAGTCATCAGAGTCTGTTCACTTCCATTGTGGCTTCTATTTCCAAAATATGCTATGTACTGATTTTCAGTACAGACAGCCCCAACCCTTTGGCATGTATACCATATTTAATACCATTTACAAATTGTGTACCGTTTGTTTTAGTATCCCTGTGCCTAGCATCTGAATCAGAACAATATCTGTTCCAGTCCTCATAATAAAGTTTCAATTTATTTTTGTGCTTTTGCAACTTTTTCAGCAAATGAAGTTGTTAATGCCAAGTTCAGTATGCTAGTTCTGATACTTTATTTTCAGATCAGAAACAATTTTACTTCCAGTTTGCTATTCCTGTCATGTAACATTTTTTCAACCATTTCTATTTTTATTGCAGTACATTGTCAAACTTTCTCTTACTATTTTTTAAGTAGTTATTTCACTCTATCCTAAAATCTCAATGACATTCTCCATAATGACTTGTCTTGCAACAGTGTTCTGTAACCGTCTAAACTATCCCAAGGATTCAATAGGCTCCATGTAGGTGTCACCTGAAGCCTACACAAAGTTTACGTGTTAGCGTGATGAGCAGCAGTGCTAATTGCATATTCCTTCTGGTCACGGTGCTTGCACAAATACAAGCAAAGCTTTGTGGCCAGCAACAGTGCTGCCAGCCAGGAAACCATACAGAGCAGCGTGAGCACAGAAAGAAGAAGCATTCAGGTTTATCTGTGGGCAAACCTGCTCCGCAAGATCCTGAGGACAGACACAATGACTAACAATGGTGAAACTACTGCAATAATAGCAGTAATAACACAGTAAAGAAAAGTGTACTGAGTGCAGTGTACACTAAAACAAGTATTTACAGAATTCAATAATGGAGAGGGAGGGTATATGGCAAGGGCATCTACAAGGAAAGGTATGTTGGGCAGGGAAAGTGTGCTGATGAAAATGTGCACAGACATGAATGATAGGAATGAATATAGAGGAAGAGGGCATGGTAAATATGGAAATGTCCCCAAGGTAGAATATGTCAATGTATGTACACTTTAAAACAGCCAGAAGCATAACATTAAGCACATCTGTCGATGTCACAGTACTATTGTTTACAGCTCCTGCATGATAATATTATGATATAAGCACACATGGTAGTGTATATGTGACTGTCAAACAAGGTTACATGTGAACGGAGATGAATGGTTGTGATATAAACATCACTGACATGCTCACTGGAGAGGACACTTAGCAAGGACAGTATACACAATAGGAGGTAGATAAATATTGTGAAGATCTACAAAACGAGTTGCTTGAATATAAATGACATGTCACCATAGCTCTCAAACAATCCGGGACACATAACAACTATCTCCTGGACAAATGTAGAAAGAAACAGGCACAGTCATGGACACTTTTAAAATATTATGTCCATTAACCTGAGCCATTGACAGAATATGCGATTATAACTTATTATACATGTTCTGGAGTAAAAGATTTGTATTTTATAAGGCAAATTCATCATCCCTTCCCCAAAAGTGGAGGGGTTAAGAGGGAGTGTGCTAAACCCAGAGTTGAAGCTGTGGTAATCCTGGACACTTGAGAGGTTTGCATGACACATAAGCCACAATCTCTCCTGCAAGAATCAAACACATGCCGTCAATGTTATCACCGAGTTGTGTGTATACTGAAAGATGTATAACACAAGTATCTAGTAGAACATCTTGAAGGGAAGTTTGTACTGTCAAATCCTAATGGATATGCATCATAGAGAACAGTTCTATATAGCCTACCAAATATGTGAGAGTTCACTGCTACATATGATATACTTGACTAAAGCATCTCTGTCTGAAGTAGGTATCAGCCATATGGATAACAACACATAAAAACACCACACTAATATAAGTGGATTCCCTACACACAGCTGTGTATTGTATGCATCTGCCACATGTAATACCAATGGATATTGTCTGAAGCATCTGCAAATGATGTGTGAATTAAGAAGTGATCCTATATAATGAATATTACAGCAGTATGTGGGATTGACGGCATGCATCATCTATGTCCATGTGCACAGAAATTACAGTAGTGTAAAGTCAAGTGTTTATGATCAAGGAAGCTGTCACTATGATATTGTACACATACCAAACAATACATGAAGTACACTGTATAAGTACATGTCAAACCCCAACACATGTGCCACATGATCACTATCCCCCTGACATCGCCAGCGAAAATGTTATACTGCCATGAAATCCTAATATCCATCCATATGTGTTCATGCAACCTATCAAGTGGTAATACTGATGTGATGAACAGATACACTATAGCTGTACCTATGCTACCATTGGACTTCAAGCTGCACATCACCTCCAAATACAACCCTGGGTATGAATCACATGCAACACAGTGGAACTGTTAGCATAGTTGTACATACCTATTTCATGGCATTGCATCAGTTTACATCATATGCCTGTATATTTATCAGTGGAAATATGTTGGTGAGGTCATTAACTCCATATATGACACATTAGAAATTAGGTGGATGTGGTTTATGCAAACTAGTTAATGTCAAAAAACTAGTTAATGTCACAAATGCTGACAATCACACAACACCGCTGCTGGGGAATACCTGTATAATAAAATACAAATCCCAAAATAGACACACTCAATCATTTATTAATACAAACACACACAAAGCTTTCAGGTTCTATCGTTCATCAGTGCTAGCAAGTAATTTGAATACAGCTCAAGTTATAATAAAATTAAATAAAACACATGCAACAGCCAATCGATAAAAACGTTTTAACAGTTATAAGTAAAACCATCGTTTAAAAACATTTTTAAAAAATATATAATTTCAGTGATACTGCATTTGCTTTCTAACCAAAATAGGTTTAATATTAATAGCACTATTTAAACCAGGAGACATACCAGCTTTTAATCTTAAAATCCAGTTATATTCACTTATTTCTAAAATATTATTCATGTCACCTCTTTTAATGCTCTTATATATAACATCAACAGCTCTAAACTTAAATTCATGAGTTGAATCTGTATCTAGGAATGCTTTGCCAAGGCATTCATTTTTACTCCCCTATGTATGTCAGTTGTATGTTCAATAATACGGTCTTTAAGTTTTCAACCACTTTTTCCCACATAAAAACAGGTGCCTCTGCAACTTGTTCCTAGGTAAACAACACAAGCAGTTTTACAAGTAGCCTGGCAATACAAATTATATGATTTACTTGTTACTGGATGTACGTTAGTGCTGTCAGTGATATCTTTACAGCAGCTACAGTTATAGCAAGGAAATCTCCCAGCTCTACCAATAACCTTACTAGCACTGTTTACCTTAAAATCCTTGTAACATAATCTCCTTTTTAGATTTTGGGAATTTCTATAAGCAAAACTTGGTCTTTCATCTATTAAATTTCTCAACTCAGGCATAGTGGTGAAAATATTCCAATTTTTCCTTATAATTTTTTGCACTTCTTTGGTCCTTCCATTATAAGTGGTAATATATCTGATTTTAGTTTCATTTAATAAATTTCTATTGCTTGCTAAGTTAGATAGACCAGATTCCCCTCTCGTTCACTATTGTATTTATAGCTTCTGTTATTAATATTTCACTATATCCCCTTTCCTGGAATTCTATAACCATCTCCTTCATTTGTTCCAGACACTTGGTTTCATCAGTTTTTAATCTGCTAACCCTAGTGAGATGCCACTTAACTATACCTTTAAACACATGGGGGGCATGCATGCTCTTCCTGTGAGTATATCTATTGGCATGAACTTGTTTCCTATGAACACTTGTACTTAGCCCCATATTTTTATCTGTTTTTACATCTAAGTAGGTAATTCCATCAGTCAAACAGTTCATTTTAAATCTTAAGAAATCAGTGCTGTTATCCAAATACTCCAGATATTCTCTCAAAGTTTATTCATTTCCCTTCCAAATTAAAAAGCAGTCATCAACAAACCACTTATATAAGAAAACATCTGCATTAAGTAGGTTTCTGTTATTATAAATAAATTCATTCTCCCACTGACTCAACACTAAGTTTGCACAGGTGTTGGCCATGGACAATTTATAAATATGGTTCGCCTTCATAAATGAAAATGTTTTTAGTTAGTACTGTTTCAATCAAATTACAAATGCTCTTGATTTCCTTTCCTAGCACGTCTGTATTAGTACATAGGAAGTCACGTATAACATTCACCCCATATTCATTGGGGATTACAGTGAAAAGTGAATTTATATCAAGGGTGACCAATATATACTCATCAACTATATTGCTACTGTGCCAATCATATAACTTAGATAAAAAAATCACCTGTGTCTTTTATATAACTGTGACAAGAAGCAAGGTACTTGTTCAAGAGGGTCTATATATATATATATATATATATATATATATATATATATATATATATATATATATATATATATATATACAATGATTCTATGACCCATCCCCCTCCTAAGACTATGGGTCTCATGGGGGGGTCAGAGATGTATAATAACACCTGTATAATCTTTATGAATAACAATGCAATACTACATTCAATGTATTCACCAAGGTTGCAAGTGAATCTGAAAATGTCATATGTTTCCACATATAACAGCATTACAACATGTTGATGAACCCAGGTGTATGTAGCCATGTAATCACTATGATGTAGTAATATTGCAACATCATCATCATCATCATCAGCTCCCCTTTTCCCATTTTCGCATTTTCTACATCTGGACGGGGTATCATGTTATCTGTTGCTCTCTCTCTCTTGATTCAGTGCCACACTCCTGCCTTCTTCAACACTCATGCCTGACTCTCACAGATCTTCCTTCACACAATTCAACAGCCTCTTTGCTAGATGTCCTTGTTTCCTCTTACCTTCTTCCTGTCTGTCATGTCAAAAAGCTAATTGAAGGTCATGCTGCTCAATGCTAGGAGCCTTAACCTGAACATGCACTCACTGGAGGCTCTACTCGCACTGGAAGATGCTGACATCTGTGCAGTCACGTAAACTTGGTTCAAGGCTGCAGAGAGCACCCCTGCCTTACCAGGCTATACCTCTTTCCACACATTCTGATCTCAAAATCAGGTTTGGAAGACTAAGGGTGGTGAAGTCTCTATCTTCCTTAAACACAAGCACACCTTCAGACTGGTTTGCCAGCATGATGCACTAGAACTAATACAGGTACAACTGACAGTTGGCAAGACACCCATGCAAGCTATAGTCAGCTACATACCCCCATCCATGACTCAGGACAACCACTCTTCCTACCTGGACCTACTTGACTCCATCAATGTACCCCCTAACACCATGCTCCTTGGTGACTTCAACTACCCCACATAGACTGGGTGAACTATTCCTGCACTAATGCACTCAGACAATGATACCTTGACTTCACAGTTTTAACACACTAGACCATCTTGTCTCACCCCCCACAAGGACAGATAACATTCTGGTCTTGCTTCTGATCAACATGGGCAACTGCTGCCCCACTCCCATTGTATGTTCTCCTTGGTGAGATCAGATCATCGGTCTGTCTAATTCTAAATTTTTATCCCACTCAACCCCACCCCCAGCCATAACCAGATTAAAAAACTTCTCAAAAGCTGACTATAACCTCTTAAGGGAGGGTATCAGTAGCTTCACACCACCGTCCCCCTCAGAGGATGCAGACAACTATGCTGTACAGTATGCCAATGCAGTATGCAAGCACCTATACAACTGCATTAACTGAGCCATACCCAACAGAACTAAAACCTGCTCCTCAAGGAAGCACTGACCTATATGGTGGGCATCCTCTATCAACAGAAGGAAGAAACTGTTGTCCAAGGGTAAAAAGGCAAAAATTCCCAATTGAAAAAATTCCCTCCTTAACCTTAACAAGAAAATTAAATCACTAGTGAAAACCTGCAAAGCCTATTATGAATCAAAACTAGCCTCCGAAACAAAGGGAAATCACAAAGCCTTCTTAAGCTACATCAGGAACTCTATGGCAAAGCCCAGGTTTGTCCAAAATTAATGCTTAATGGTGCCACTTACACTGATTGTGTTGATTTAGCCAACCTGCTAGCAGATAGGTTCAGTGCAAACTTCACCCCCTGTCCCCACTAAAGGCCCATTCAACATCCCAGATACTTGTCCCGTACCTCACATCTCCATAGATCAAATGTTAAAGGCCCTATCCAAGGCAAACAACACAGCTTCCATGGGGCCTGGTAGTATCTCAGGCTGTATTCTGCACCATCTCCAGCAAGAACTAGCTTCACCATTGAGCACCCTATTCAACCACAGCCTAAGTAAAGGCTTCATTCTAGAAGAGGGAAGAACTGTCATTATCATCCCATTGCACAAAGGTGGTGCCACAACTGACTATGGAAAGTATCACCCCATGAGCTTTATAAGTCTGATCGGTAAAGGCATGGAGCGTATTATTATGGACCTCATAAAAAAGGACATAGGCAATCTTCAAGCACTTGACCCTACCCAGTTCAGATTCATCAATGGCAGATCTTTCCTGTTGAACATGGCTGACTTTTTTGAGACTGTCACCAAGGCCCTGGATGAGGGAAAGTCAGTACATACAGCTTACCTTGACTTGGCCAAAGCCTTTGAAACAATCTTCCAATGAGGCATCATTGAAAATCTAATACAACTTAGTGTAAATCCCTATCTCATCAGGTGGGTGGTCAACTGGCTCACTGATAGGACCCACAAGATCAAAATAGGTGACCCCACCTCCAACAGCAGACCTGTCACTAGTGGTGTTTCCCAGGGATCTGTACTGGAACCCCTTCTTGGCATCTACTTCTAAAAGGTCCAGGCAAAGACAAAGGGCCTGCGGCTGACCAATTTTATGGATGACTGTAAGTTAGGGTGCTGTCATTGACTCTCCAGATTATGTTAACATACTTATACTACAAGAGGGTCAGACAGCAACAAATGACTGGTGCCAAAGTCATGGTCTTAAGTTAAATGGAAAAAAATGTATTATCATACTATTCGGCAAAACACAGCCCCTACTGATTACCACAACAACAGCAACCACCCTAAGCACACAACCTGTGCTGAGATGCCTGGGTACACAGGTTGATAACACTCTCACATTCAACCATCATGTAGTGGAAGTGGTCAGAAAGGCCTTTTACTTGGTTCATCTCATAAGTAAAGGGATTGAGACCAGAAAAAATGAGGTTATTACCTCTCTGTATTCCTCCCTCATTAAGTTAATAATTGAGTACAACACTCTATTTGGCATGTACCTCTCCAAACACCTGCACCAGCAGGAAAGGCCACAGAAATACCTCACAAAGAGAATCCATGGTTTCCCACACCTGTCCTATGTGGACAGGCTCAAATCACTATCACTTTACTCAGTATCATACAGATTGCTCAGAGGTGATCTGTTTCTCACCTACAAGGCAATCTCGGACACTGCCCTACTACAGATGCTTCATATCCATAAGTCTAACTCCTCATGCATTACCTGCTTGAAAGGCCTAGATCTATTATGCAACATTAACAAAACCTGCTGGAGAGACAGGTTTGTCTCCCAGAGGCTGGCCCGTCTCTGGGATAGACTTCCCACACATGTCAAACAGAGTATATTGCTGACCCTCTTCAAGCTCAATCTTAACTGGATGGGAAACCATAAATTTATTGCAGGGTTTCTATCTGTGTCCCTCATTGACAGGGAAGACAGGTGCTGACTGAGGTTTTTTTTGGGGGATAAACTCTTGGTTAGGCTTTTAGGACCCCAGGGCCATTAGCCTAGTAACCTCCTATGATCCTATGATCTTCTTCACCAGATTGTCTTCTGCTTTTCTGCACATTTGTCCTAACCACAGTAATCTGTTCTCTTTGATCTTTTCTGCAAATGGAGCTACTTGGGTTTCTTCCCTTATGCCCTCATTTCTTTGTCTGTCCTACAATGTGCATCCTACCCCCCTTCTCAGGCACTTGATTTGCATCACTTTTAACTTCTTCATCACTTCTGCCTTTACTGCCCAGGTTTCTGTACCATACATTAGTACTGATCACACCACTGTCTTGTACACCTTATTTTTCAGCTTATTTGGTATTCTCCTGTCATAGACTACACCTGAGGCTCTATGCCATTTGGCTGCAGCCCCTCTGATTCTAGATTTAATCTGTTCATTCAGACTCCCCTTCTCCTCAACCACCCCTCCCAGATACGTGAAGGTATTTACCTGTTCCACTATCTTCCCTTCTATCTCTATTCTCATCTTCTTCTGATTTCCCCAATTTGCTGCCATTACCACTGTCTTATCTGTGTTTAGTTTCATCCCATATGCCTTCAGTTTTGCATTCCATTGTCCTATCCTTTGCTGAAGTTCTTGCTCAGAGTCTGTCTGCAATGCCACATTGTCTGCATACAGTAACTTGGTTGATCTGCCCACTCTAACCTGTTTGCTAATGTAGTCCATCACCAGTATGAACAACAGTGGGCTCAGAGCTGAACCCTGGTGTACACCCACTCCCACTGGGAACCCATCTCTGAGGCTAAGCACTGTTTGTACTTAAGTCATTGGGTCCTTGTACATAGCCTACACTAATACTAATTCTACCAATGTTTCTGGGACTTAGAACCACCACAGTATTGCCCAGATCAGCTTTCTTGGGACATTGTCATATGCTTTCTTCAAGTCTAGGAATGCCCAGTTGGACTCATTGCTCGTCTCTAGCTTCTTCTCAACTATCTGTCTCACTGCAGACATTGGGTCAGTTGTGCTGCATCTTAATGTGAATCCAAACTGCTCATCTCCCATCTTACATTCTACTACTCTGTGTATCCATTTATTAAGCACCCTCTACAGAACTTTCATGCAATGTAATAAGAGTTTGATGCCGCTGTACTGCCCACAGTTATGGATGTTCCCTTTGTTCTTGTACACTGGCACTAGTATGCTTATTCTCCATAGTAATACTGAAGTATGTCAGATAACATTTCCAGATTCTACGTATACACATGCACACCTGTGCCATAATGTGGCTGGCACTGTAAAGGTTGAATGAGAACCGTGAAAAATGTGGATATTCAGCACGATCAGGACACCTGCCTTAGTAAGGCAACAGTATAGATAGCATCATCCCATGTCTTTAGTCCTCAGGAGGCATATTACTCCAGTTGTTATAGAAGGAACATGTAAAAAACTGGCAGCAGTGGGCATCGATACAGTAGCTCAAATCCCATATTGGAATACATTGTTATAGGGTTACAGTACATCCACACCTTAATATAGCACATGTGTATGACAACATCGACATGTGCAATGCTCTTAGGGTCTTAGGACGTTACTAAGCTAATGGTCAAGTGCCCATACAATTGTAGCCATTATTATCCCATTTAATCCCAAATTGATATCTGTAGGTAAGGGAAGATAGTAAGCTATGTGTGTTTGTGTTTGATTTTATTATAGACTACCTATGTCCATATGGGAAATGTGCACCATCCCATGACAGAATTAGCAATCACACATCCAGTGGTCTGGAGATGGCTTCTAGAAGGTCATGGAGGTGCTATGCTTCACAATGTGTAGATGCATGTTTGGGATGATGACATCCTCAGTGTTCTGCAGAAAGGGTGTTATGTGGACAGAGAAAAAGGGGGATGCTGTATTCAAGGGACAATGGAAATGTTCTCCTGAGTGGGAGTCAAATGAGAAGAGATCCATAACATATTACAATGACAATAATATATCACCAACCCACACACAACAGTTGAGTGAGGTCAGATTCAAATGCCATACCTGTTTAGGTGTACAAGCTGGATTGCTTACAATGTAAGATGAGCACCAAAACAGATATATGACTTAACTAGTGTCATTGGGTACGTTATAGAGGATGACATCATCAGTGCATGCTGTGAGCATGTTGAAAGGAGGGCCTGACAGACCTGTGGACTCACATCAAAGTGTAAAATTGACCGCAGACTGATAGTTGAAAGAAGACACACATACACACACACACACACACACACACACACACACACACACACACACACACACACACACACACATACGTTGACTGCTATGAGATTAGAATGCCTTTGTATCTAGGTACACAAGCTAGAGAACAGTGTACTTAATGCTAGCACCACTACAAAAGTCTGAATTTAACACTGTCAGAGTGCACTTTATACAGGATGACATTACCTGCGTATGCTGAGAAGAAGATGGGAGGAGGGATGAACAGAGCTGTGGACTCAAATCTCTGTATACAATTGACTGATAGCTGAAGGAAGACACACAAGTTGATTGCTGTGAGATTTGTACCCCTACCTATCTAGTTACACAAGTTAAATAACACAGTACTTAATGCTAGCACCACCACAAAAGTCTGACTTTAATACTGTTAGAGTGTACTTTATAGAGAATGACATCATCAGAGTATGCTGAGAAGAGGATGTTAAAAAGGCCATATAAAATTGCTGTGGAGTCATTCAGCAGTGTAAAAGTATCTTTTGAATGCTACTTGAGTGAGGGTGGCATGACCTGGACTCATACTAATCTGACTATAGACAAATACACACAAAACTTGACTGTTGTCAGATTAAATCCCCTACCAATCTAGTTGCACAAGCTGGAGAACACAGCACTTAATGCTCAAACCACTGCAGAAGTCTATCTTTAACACTGTCAGAATGCACTTTATAGAGGATGGCATCATCATAGTGTTGCAGGTAACATATACTGTTATGAGACTAGGGTGCAAAGCCAGGATTTGTGATATGTTTGTGTGAGTGCAATTTTCAAAAGTACTTATAAATACATGCTGGCAACCCAGGTGAAATAAACTGTCATAAATATGAACTGCAGAAGTAAGACACACACACACACACACACACACACACACACACACACACACACACACACACACACACACACACACACACACACACACACACACACACACACACATACACACACACACACTTGGGAAGCAGTAGTAGTACAATGATGCAGTTATGTGTCTTCATATTCAGATGAAGGTATGTCCACATTAATAAAAGCTACTGACAATATCAGCAGGATATGATCATGCATGACAAATGTGCACTGTTACTAAAATCCCATACCAAATGTAACAATGCATGTAGGCTATGTAATTCTGGAGTCTGTTTGTCTTTTATGATAAGTCTCAAGACCTGTAAAAACTGCAAGCACTATTGGTGACTCCCTTCTGGGTGAGGAAAGTAAATGTGTATGTTTTTGTCTGTTAGTGGTTTAAACTGATCGTGCTGCTTTCTGTTTTACCTGTTCCATTTTGTTTTCTGTTTTAAGTAATTTGGTTGCCTGGCATTTTTGTTCTATGTGGCAGATTATCACTTAAATTACCTTGGCTGCACATTTTGCAAGTTTTCCCCCTCTGGCTAATTTGTTTCTTGAGTCATAGTTAAATACATAGAGAATTTCTGTGTCTTTGTCTTTTCTGATAAGACTCAGCATCTGCAAAAATTGCAGCCTTGGTGACTCCCTGCTAAGTGAGGAAAGGAAATCTGTATTTTTTTTTTTGTAACTGTGAGTTGTTTAAACTGACAGAGCTGCTTTCTATTTTTATCTGCCCCATTTTATTTTCTGTTTTAAGAAAGCTGTCTGGCCTGGTGTTTTATTCTATGTGGCAGATATACACTTAAATCGCCTAGGCTGCACATTTCACATGTTTTTTTCATTGGTTAATTTGTTTTTTGAGTGATACTTAAATATACAGAAAATTTCTGGGTCGTTGTGTTTTCTAATAAGACCCAAGACCAGCAAAAACCACAAGCACTATTGGTGACTACCTACTATTATTTGTCCACCCACCTTCCCATTCCTTGATCTGCTTTTTAAACATGTTGATTTATAGCTGCCCACCCTTACTGTATATTCAGCTTTATAAGCTGCTCCCTTTCCACACTGCTGTTTATATCTTGAATTATTTATTTGTCTTCCCTTGTGCTTATTTTTTGAAAAAAAAGTGCATTTGTCTCTCGTTGTCTTTTCTACTGATTTACTTGCTCTAATTTCATAATCTAACTAGCTATGATATGAAGTTGTGCATTTTTGCACTCTAGCAAGCACTTTTCTGTGGTATTACATCAAGACAACATTCGATTTTACATCTAGAGGCTGTGGATTGTAGCATGGACTGTATATATTGGGGAAACACACTAGAGATTCCTGCAAGTAGTTGTTTTATTGGCTGGGGGATTATTGATCAGCTTACCTTGTTTTTAGTGCTTTTTTTAAATTCTGCACAATTGAATGACTCTTAGCTCATTTCTGCAAAATGAAGAATTTTTATTGAATAATCACACTTTTATTAGCTGTTTAAAGTACACTCTTAATTTTAAGTTTGTGGTAGCATTTCACACCAGACAATCTTTTACTGTGGTTTTATATTTTAAAGAATGGGATTATTTGTCTAGTGGAAGTAGGTGTTTAACTGATCTATCTAAGTTGGGAAGCACACAAAAGGGCTCTAAGTGTAGTCATTTTATTTGCCAGAGGGCTCAGTAGTCAGTTTTCTGCTTTTCTAGTGCTGGTAAAAAATCTTGCGCATTTGCATGGAGCTGTGCCAGTGCCCTGTACAGATGTAAACATCTGGAAACACAATTATTTTCATTATAGTGCAAAAGTTTACTGTGCTAGTTAGCACCCAGGACTATTGCTGCTCAGAGATAATTTGATTTGGTGCTGGGCAGCATCGCTGGTTAGATTAGAACCAGACTACAACAAGTAAGCATCCTTCTCAAATCCAGTTGCAAACACCTTCCACTACTATCCTTTCAAGTACACATTAAGACCTGCAACTATGGATGAACACTTTCCTGCTATTGCTGCATCCATCTTGGTGGGCATGGGTATCCTGAGAGAATGTAACAATTGCCTTTTCTACACTGACAACCATTTAATTCCCAAAAAGACAAATACAGTATGTGAGAGATGTAGTTACACATTGACACTGGAGGCACAGCTCACACATATAGACACAGAAAGCAACAAACAGGTTGTTAGTATCTCACACACATCACCTGCTGCACCCACAAAACACCACACACATAGATTCACATATGCATGTAACATACCTAAACCTCAAAAGCCTCTCAGGCACAGTCCTCAGAAACTCTGCATGTACACAAACATGACAATTCCCATCACAACACATAAAGCCACATCTTATTGTGCATCAACTACCAAGCCCATGAGGCAAAATACTCCACAACCCAATAATCTGGTCATAGGACACACCATTGTGAGACACACTGATGTATATCTTACCAGGCTAGATAAAGGAATGGTTACATTTAGTTGCCTGTCAGGGGCCAGTGTTTTCCATATCATACAAGCACTCAGGTCACTTACTCCTAAGTAAAAGTATTACATAGTCATATAGGCATGAATGACTTGAGATGTATCTCCTTGGACTAAATGATGTGAGACAGTATTGAGCTCTCAGAAAGTGTGTCATGGGCAGGAATGAGCCTAACACTGAGCAGCATTCTACAATCTTCAAGAATGATGCCACAATACCAGCAGAAAATCATCCACTTTTACAACTGGCTTAGCTTCAGTGTTATTCCAAAGGGGCTCAATACTTGTTAGCCTGGGAGGACATGGTTGATCGGCCCTGTTGCTTTGCCAGGAATGGTCTTCACCTGTTACCTCTAGGCTTTTGGATATTGGCCAAAACATTATCCATGCCACGGTGCCTTTTTTAGACAGTGCCAAATCTTCCAACATAAACAAAAGCTATTCAGGACAAGCTAAAGGTTTTATGGCTTAATGCTAGCCTCAACAAGAAACTGCACTGCCTGGAAGCTGTCCTCACCCTGGAGAATGCTGACATCTGTGCAGTTACTGAAACATGGTTCAAAACCATGGAAAGCACTCTGGCAGTGCAAGGCTACAATACCTTTCATACATTCTAACCACCTGCAGAAAATGAAAGAACAAAAGGCAGAGGTATATCTATCTACATAAAGGATAAGCATACCTCAGGGATGGTCAAACAATATGGCATGATTGAGCTACTCAATGTCCAATTAACCATGGGAAAAATCCATTACCATATTCTTGATAGCTACAGGTCCCCCACCATGAACCAGGAAGCTGATACATCATAACTAAAGTTACTAGAGTCACTCACCATCCAGACTAATGCCATATTCATGGGAGATTTTAACTACCTCTCCATTAATTGGAAGCTTACATGACCACTAACATGGAGGCCTAAAGATTTCTTGACTTTGCAAATTCAAAAGCCCTGGCACAGATAATCTGCATTTCCACTAGGAGAACAAATATCCTAGATTTGGTTCTTACAAATAGGGGAGAGTGCTGCACCCCCTCATGTGATGACCTTACTGATAAGATCAGATCACAATGCAGTCTCCCTTGAAATAAAAGTAAATCTAGTCCTATCACCTGACCCCCAAATCTTTAAGAATTTCTGTAAGATAATTTACCCAGACAGCATAGCTCATTTCCAAGCTCCCCCAAATTCAGAAAACATAGAAACCTATGCAGAGGCATACACAAAAGCCCCGTAGAACATATAAACAACTGTATAGAAATGGCAGTACCAGACCAAAATAAACCCATGTCAAACTGCAGAAACAAGCCACCCTGGTGGACCCCTGGTGTTAATAGGTTGTACAATGAAGGAATAAAATCCTGCCTAGAAGTAAAAGGAAATGTACACAACAGAGCAAAAAGTATTTCATTAATCTAAACAAGTGAATCAGGGAATTAGTCAAGTCTCTGAAAGTAGACTTTGAGGTAAAAATAGCCTCCAAAGCTAAGGATAACCATAAGGCATTTTTCAGTTATGTCCCACAATCTTAAGGGCAACATCCAACAATGTGCGGACTTAGTTGTAGATGGCATCACCTATACTCAGACAAAATATATAGCAAATCTGCTGGCCAACAAAGTCAACTAAAATTTTGCCTCCCCATCACCCCTAGTTCTCCCATTAAATCACCCTCCACCACTCAACTGCCAATTATCTACAAGGAAAAGGCTGCCAGTCTGCTCTCTAAAACTAAAAACACAGCTGCAATGGGGCCTGATGATATACCAGGTTGCCTCTTAAACAGCTTAAATCAGAACTTATCAGGACCATTAAGATCGCTATTTAACCACAGTGTCTGGACTGGCTTTGTCCCAGTAGACTGGAAGACAGCAATAGTCATCCCTCTGCATAAAGAGGCGCCATCTACTGGCCTGGAAAATTACAAGCCGATAAGTTGGACTAATCTTATATGTAAGGCCATGGAAAGAATAATCATGGACCTGATAAATAATGACATAGGAAACCTCCAAACACTGGACCCGACCTAATTCTGCTTTTGGCAAGTCATGCCTACTGCATCTGCTGGATTTCTTTGAGAAAGTCACTAAGGCCATGGATGATGGTAAAACAATACATACCATCTACCTTGACCTGGAAAAGGCATTTGACACAATTCCCCCACTCAAGTGTTATAAATAAAGTCACAAAACTGGGCATAAATCCCTACATCACCAGATGGATAGCCAGTTGGCTCATGGACAATACACATGTGGTTAAAAATGGTTGAATCCAGATCCAGCAAGAGGCCAGTAACTAGTGCTGTGCCACAGGGCTCAGTGCTGGGACAACTCATGTTCAGAATATACTTCACTGAAGTCATGGCTAATGTGGAAGGACTCTGGATTACAAATTTGCTGATGACTGCAAACTAGGGGTAATCCCTGAATCCCCCAGCAATGAAGATATCCTTCAACAGGGTATTGAGCACACAAATGACTGGTGCCAGAACCATGGCCTAAAACTAAATGCAAAAAAATGCATTATCATACTGTTTGGAAAGTCAAATACCCTTGCAAATTACAACATCAATAGCACACCCCTAAGAGTAGACTCAGAGGTGAGAGATTAAGGTACACAGATAAATAGCAGCCGGAACTTTGACTGCCATGTGTCCACAGTGATGACAAAGTCATTTTATGTGGTAGAGCTCACAATTAAAGGTATGGCATCCAGATCCAAGGAAATTATAGTCCTGCTGTACTCAGCCCTCATCACACCACTAACTGAGTACACTGTGCCATTTGGCATGTACTTGACTAGGCACTTACAGCAGCTGGAGCAACTTCAGAGATTCCCCACAAAGAAACTACAAGATGTAAATAACATGAACTATGTGGAAAGACTAAAGTCCTATCTGTTTACTCTGTCTCCTACCGATTATTAAAAGGTAACCTATACCTGACCTACAAGGCACTCACAAATCCAACCCTGATGAAGCTGCTACACATCTGCAAGTCAAACAGCATGAGGGTTACCAAATCTAGGGATCAAAACTTAGTCAGTGACTCAAACAAAACATGCTAGAGAAAAAGAGGTGTGTCTCAGGGATTGCCCCTTCTTTGGAACAGGCTTTGTATTTACAATAAACAGAGCCCTTCCCTGGCCCTCTTTAAAAGCAATTTGGATTAATGGATGGGGAATCAGAAATTCACACCTGGGGTAGTGCCTATGCCCCTTATGGACAGGGGCAATCTGTAAGATACTCAATGCACCGGCACAAATCCATTCTATCCTCTTGCCCCTAGAGGCCATATATTATGTAAAATTGGATTATGCTGGCTAAGCTTGTAAGGACCCTTAAGCACTTAGCCAAGTAATCTACTATGAACATATGAACTATGAAAAATGGTTCAAGTACTGATATATCATTTGCAAGTGTATTACTGCAGGGCACACATGAATATCAGAAAGGATGTATTCAGTGAAGCACACATGTCACTGCCTTTCTCTTGTTTATGAATGCATGTCTATGTATTAGAGGATTACAGCCCAGTAACCAGAGTTAGAAATGCTAAATACCTCTTCACAAAGTGCAGCGCCAAGAAGTTAATTGGAGCAGATGATAGCAAAGTATTAGTGATGCTTGACTGGAATTTCAGGAATTCAACTTGGACTTGTAAATTAGCAGTGTCCAAAGTTGGTCATTGCCAAACTGTGCACAAATAGAGACATACAGTAACTGACCTGATTGGGTTAACTAAAAATACATCTGTTTGTTGTTAATATTTCATGTGTCAGGCTTGGAAGATGAGTTTATGGGAGAAATTGCTGACAGCTAGTACAATGTGCATACTGTAGTCTATCTTTAAAATGTTGGGGCCAAAGTTTTATTACATAAATAACTGTTGGCATTGCCTTCGCTATCTGTGTGACATTAAGTGTTGAACAAATGTGGTTCTCTGCTTCAGGAAAATAATGATAAATTTAATGTTGAACACCTTCCTTTGCACAAACATGCTTAGTGCTGATGCGTGGCCATCAGTACTGAATGTGAAAAATATACCTGCTGCCTAACTTTCTCTGTGACACAGTACATAAGACTAGTGAACTCCTGATCAGAGCACAGGTAAACCAGGGCTCAAATCCAGATGAATCGCTTTTTCACAAATGTTGCCAGGATGTCGTTAGCTAAGTAAATGTGATCAGGAGTGCAAATGTGACTATCAGTGACTACACTAACTACCTAGATCATTTTCAACACCATTTATAGGGATGATATTCTAGATTGGTTATTGAGTTATGCAATAGGGCTGCATTATGGAATAGTACTAACCAGGAATACTTCTAAATGGATAGGTTGATGTCTCCTAGTCAGTACAGAGATAGGATTCTGATAGGTTGCCTTGATTTGTTTGTTTTTGATAGGCTATATGGGCCATCATTGGTTTTATTCTATTATTCCCATTTCAACATGAAACATTTGATATTTATAAATATCTCTGTTTATCAGAACATTGTTACCAAATATGTGTTAGCTTTAGATTTGTGGAAGACAATGTTACTATTATGTGAAAATGTTTGTAAAGTGTCCACAACATTATGTTCACCTTGAAGTATATCACTAACTAGGCATATCTCTGACTGGATAGTTAGACATCTCCTAGTGAATAGGGAGATAGCTTTTTGATAGGTTGGTTTGATTTATCCATCTTATTTGATAGACTATATTAATCCTTATTGCTTTTTTCTGAAAAAAGAAAATATTTTAAAAGGTTTAAAAAGTATAATCTTTAAACATTTCTATTTTAATTATTAGGGCACTGTTATCCAACATGCTTAAAGCGTCAGATCTGTTGATGATAACGCTTACTTCAATGTGAAAACATTATATAGTTGTTTGCGAAGTGTCCGAGATGTTATGTCTCCAGAAAATCTACAAACATTCAAAAGTATACTTCTATCATTTTTTTAATGTCAAATATGTTGCACAGCCTTATCATCATGTTCATTGTTTTTATCTGTGATTTTTGGCACTTCTCATAGAGAAGTGATTCCTTTATATAGATGATCATTGGATGGGCTGTATTACAGCGTAACATGACATAGATACTAGATTGGATGAACATACTATACTTTGATGAATTTAAATAACATCTTTAGATTGGTTGCAATAATGTATCAATGAAAGCTGATAGGCTGTGACGTATGTTTATGGGATTGGGTGATATTTACGATCAAATATTATTCTGATTGGTTAATTATGATGCTTAGTTTGTCTGTGATAGGTTGTGTTTATTTTAAACTCTGTAATATGCTATCTGTTATTGGGCGGCCACTGTGGTGCAGCGGTTAGCATTGTCGCGTCACAGCAAGAGGTTCTCTGGTTTGATCCTTGGCTGGGGTGCCTTCTGTGTGGAGTCTGCATGTCCTCCCTGTGGTTGCATGGGTTTCCTCCGGGTGCTCCGGTTTCCTCCCACATCCCAAAGACATGCAGTAGGTAGATTGGACACTCTAAATTGGCCCTAGGTGTGAGTGTGTGCATGTATGTGTCTTCTGTGGAAGGTTGGGTGCTGGGCTGGCAACTCAACACCGTAAAACTCCACTGCCAATCATGAGCAGACAGGTGATCTGCTGTGGCAACCCCTAACCGGGAAAAGCCGAAAGAAGAAGAAGAATATGCTATCTGTTATTAATGGTCTGATGAAGTTGAGTGCTAACCTCCTTTTAATAAGCAAACTTTTTGGATTATTCAGCTGTGTGTTGGTTTACCCTACCTCTGCTTTTTCACTGCACAAATAATGTTTAGAAGAATTAAGACTAACATGCCTATGCTGTAACCCAGACTTGAACAAAAAGCTTTTTCATTTGGGTCCATCGTGAGAAGTGCTCAAAGCACAAAATAATTTTACAAGTATTTTTACAACAGGAAATATTCCATGCAGACTCCACTTGTCATTCAAATAGATCAGCCAATGCACCTTAAACTTGAAGGGGAGAAAAAGTAGAAGATAGATGACATTATGGTAAAAAAAAAAAATGAGCTAAGGTCTGACATAGCACAAACTGAGGATGGTGCCATTATGAGATGTAGCTGGAGATATATCCAGGCCAATCCTGAAGAGTTCCAAGGTGAAAGTCAAGTACCACAGAGCCATATACAGGTTTCATGCCAAGGAAGCCTTTAGCCAATAAGAGTGTTCAGTATTAATTCAAGGCAAAAGTGGAAGTCCCTAACCCAAAATGGGTTTAGATGAAACAAGTGCTGATTATCCAAATGTGACTGTTCCTGATTTTGTATAGAAGGTTCCAATGACAGACACTGGACAAAATTCAGAATGTTTTGTTTGTCTCACCCTATTTCCTCTACAGGTTTCTTTTAGGTCAGGGATAAACAAAGTGGCCATGAAATCTGAATATTGCTGTGTTACCAGAAGCATAGATAAATTCGGTGAGTGGATAAGTGATTTTCTTGCATATATATTGCTTAACTACCACAAATACTGTGATTCAACGATAACTGTCTGTTATGTGAACAATTTTAAAGTTTAATAACATTTCAAGAGTGTTAAAAATGTGTACTAAACAAAGTTCAGGTGTGTAATATGTTTTATAGATAGTTCTCCCTTTTTCAATTTCACTCTGTCATTGGGGAGCATGTGATGATAAAATGTATGTACAGCTTTGTAGACAAACATATACTGTGGCTATGTAATATACTGTTGGTCTTTAAGAAACAAGCAGTTCCGTAATGTACCAAGTCTGGTGTGTCAGTTATTGCACAATAGAAGATGTAAGATTAAATTGTTAACCATATTTTTGCTATACACTGACATTTTGTGAGCTACAAAAGTTGTTTTACTTCACCTTTTGGTGCCTTCTGACATCCGTAACACTTCTGAACAAAAATCACTTGGAACCTACTGCTGTGCATTATGATGTAACTAAAACATGTCAGAGGGACATATACGTCACTTAATGTTTACCCCAACTCTGGGACAAATTATTATCTGGCCTCATATGCAAAACAAAGTGATACCTTCACATCCTTCAAGACAAACCTTGACAGTTGGAAAGGCACCCATAAATTTGTTTCTCACCTGACCTGCTTTGCCCAGCTGGGTGCAGGAAGTACATCTTTCAGGGTAGGTGGTGGCAAGTAATAAATGGTCAATAACCTTATTTGTCTTTTATTCCCAATGATCTTATGATCCTGTGATTCCTTCCTTTTGGAAAAGATTCCACTTGCAAATAAACAAAGCAGTTATTTTACTATTTTCAAAACGAGACTCGACAACTGGATGGAGCATCATAAATTTACACTGGAAATATCTTGCAATATTTATTCTAAGGAATGAATTAACATACTCTTACATGTTGAGTGACAAAGCTAACCTTCTTGATGTACATTTTGCTCAGTCTTATTAAACCTATAAATCTATCATGAGCATCCCTCTCAGTTCTGTTGCTAGTGCACTGATAATAGTTCAGTTACTGGGGTTGCACTGCTATGGAATTAGTATCAGCAGTCAGCTAATATCAAACACTTTCAGACCACACATTTCTCATTCCACATAAATCAGGACAGCCTGAAACCATACAATAGATAATCACATATTTGTCTAGTTACAAAACAGTGTTCCACAGCAATGCAGTTGCAAGACTTTATTCCACTGACTTCTGACTACATATTGGTTGTAATACTGTTGAACTGGTGTGGTAATACATGTTGCAAAAACACTGTCTGCATGTAATGAAAAATTATTTTGTTAGAAAAAAAGTGTAGTGGTGGACACTTCATACTTTTGCACTTTATGCACCAACAACATAAATATAATAATCTTATTGATAATCCTGTGATAATTGTAATACCTTTGCGAATAAATTTAGTGCCAGCTTCACCCCTGAGACTTTCATTCGAAGACCCAAAGTATATGAATCTCTTATTCCCCCAGTGATCTCTAAAGATCATTTATTGAAAGTGCTAATCAAATCTAAAAATACTTCCTCCTTTGGACCAGATGATATAACTGATTGCTTAAATAATAGTGTTAAGCAACACTTGCAGACACACTCCTCAGACTGTTTAACTTAAGTTTAGCTACTGGTTTTGTCCCTAATGAGTGTTGCACAGCCATGGCAATGCGTCTCCATAACGGTGAGCTTAAACCCTACTGAGGTAATTACAGACTTAACCTTCCCAGCCTCATCTGCAAAGCCATGTCATTTATTAAAACAAACATCATAAACTGTCATATTACGACTCTTGTCAGACATGTCCCCCAACAGTTTGGCTTTTTGAAGGACAGATCCTATTTATTTAATTTGGTAAATTTCTCCAAAAGGATTACAAAGGCTGTAGATGGTGGCCATGCAGTGCACGTGCCATTTCTTGCTAGCATCATTTGAATATGTTGTAATATAAATAGCAAACTGGAAGGCAGACAGAACCCATACAGTGGGAGTTGCATGTCCCTCATCACAGGGTCTGGAAATGACCATCAGTATCCCTCAGGATTTGGTGCTGGGACCTCTCCTTTTGGTATTTACTTTACAGATATCCAAAGAGCCAAGAACACTGGCCAACAAAGTTTGCAGATGGCAGACAGTTGAAAACTTGGGGTTGTTGTTCATAGGTTTATAGGTTCATAGGTAGGTACTAGGCTATCGGCCCAAGGGCCTACGTAAGCCTAGCCAACAAGGTTCCCTGGCTTACGCCACCCAAAAAAGTTATTTTCCTGTGCCACTGTTGAGCAGAGACACAGAAGTGATCCCGGGGTGTATTTACTATTTCCCATCCACTCATCAAGATTTTTCTTGAAGAGTGCTAATGAAGAACTTTGTTTAACATAGATGGGTAGCCTATTCCAGAGTATGGGAAGTCTCTGGGACAGGAATCTATCCCTCCAGCATGTCCTGTTTATTGTGGTGACAAGGGTTAGGTCCCTAGAGCGTGTAGCTCGGAGGGATTGAGATTTCTTTAGGTATAGCATGTCCAACAGCTCTAGGTTTGACATAGCTTTATATGTCATGCAGAGATCACCTTGGTGTAAGCGATATGCTATGGAGTAAAGCTGGAATTTTTTGAGGTGGTCAATGTAGGGCATTTGTCTGAGGCCAGTAATCTTCTTTATGAGATACTTCTGTGGCCTTTCCAGATGCTGCAGATGTCTTGTGAGGTACATTCCAAAAGGGCCATTGTACTCTATAATGGATCTAATGAGTGTCGAGTAGAGGGGAACAATGACCTCTTTTTTCATGGATGAGAACACTTTTATGATGAAGTGCGTCACATAGAAGGACTTCCTGACTACTGTGGCGATGTGACTATCAAAGGAGAGACTACTGTCCACCTGGGTCCCAAGGTCTCTTATCACACATTTAGTGTTAAGTAGATTGCTGCCTATGTGGTAGTTCATGGGTACAGAGTTTTTACCAAAGGGGATGACACTGCACTTTTTGGCATTGAGCTTGAGTTCATGGCTCTGACACCAGGCATCTGTCTCAGTGAGGCCCTTCTGTAGGGTGTCCGCATCATTTGGGGACTTGACTATGGCTACTAGTTTGCAGTCATCTGTGAACTTCATTAGCCAGAGGCCTTCTGTGTTAGCCTGTACTTCATAAAGGTAGATACCAAACAGGAGAGGTCCCAGGATGGAACCCTGTGGTACTCCACTTGTCACTGCTTTGAGGTCAAATTTGGAGTCTGCAACATTTACAGTGTGGGTTCTGTCAGTGAGCCAGTTGGCAACCCATCTTGTGACGTAGGGATTTATACCTAGTTTAGTGAGTTTAGCTATAATTCTAGAATGGGGGATGGTGTCGAAAACCTTGGCGAGGTAAGAGAGGCTGTGTGAACCACCTTACCCTCATCTATGGCTTTGGTGACTGCCTCAAAGAAGTTGATCAGGTTCAAGAGGCATGAGCTGCCTTTCACAAATCCGAACTGGGTGGGATCCAGAGCTTGGAGGTTACCAATGTCTTTGTTTATGAGTTCCATGATGATACGTTCCATGGCCTTGCAGACCAGGCTCATCAGGCTAATAGGTCGATAGTTCCCGGGATCAGTGGTGGCTCCCCCTTTGTGGAGTAGGATAACTGCTGCTGTGTGCCATTCAGTGGGCACAAAACTTGATGCAAGGCTATTATTGAACATGGTGCTTAAGTGGGGAGCCAGTTCGTTCTGAAGTTCATGTAAAACGCAGCCTGGGATGTTGTCCGGTCCCATGGATGCTGAGTTCTTGACTTTAGAGAGTGCAGCTTTTACCTGCATAGTTGTGATTACAGGGACTCTGCATTCTTCCTGTATAGATATGGACCCTTTAGGGGGTGAGGATCTGCCAGGATGTTGGCAATATCAGTTGGTTCTGTAATTTTTGTGTCATTGTGCTGTAACTCAGAGCAGATCTGGGTGTTGTCACTGAGATTCTTGACATAGCTATTGAATGCTTTGTGGTTGTCCTTAGAGTTAGTGGTGATTTTGTTTTCATAGCTAGCTTAGGAGGATCTTATAAGGAATTTCAGCTTCTTACTGGGATTTTACTCTCTTTTGCAACAGTTTCTTCCTTCTGTTGTACAGTTTGTTTATAGCAGGGGACCACCAGATTGGCTTCCTTTTTTTGGAGGATAGTGTCTTGGTTCTGTTTGGGATAGCACGATCCATGCACTTGTGTAAGTACTTATAGAGTGCATTTGTGTAGGATTCAGCAGTTGTAAGTGTATTGTCCATCTGCATGGGTGTCATGAAGTTCACCACTTCTGTCTTAAGAAGCATGAAACTGGCTTTGAAGAAATTTTTTACCGTGGTTTATCAGACCAACGAAGAGTTGACTTCAGGTGTGGAACACCGGTCACTCATGTTGGTAATGACTAGGTCTAGGATATTGTTGCCCCTGGTGGGGGTGTGGATAAGTTGATCCAGGGCATTGGAGTTTATGAATTCCAAAAAGCGTTAAGCTAAGGAGTTGGTACACGAGTAGTTTTCCCAGTTAAAGGTGGGGTAGTTGATGTCGTCCATTATTAGGGTGTTTGATTGAACC
This sequence comes from Protopterus annectens, assembly GCF_019279795.1. Classification (NCBI taxonomy): domain Eukaryota; kingdom Metazoa; phylum Chordata; order Ceratodontiformes; family Protopteridae; genus Protopterus; species Protopterus annectens. Next base: position 147,072,997 of record NC_056725.1, read on the forward strand.
CTAATATTTTCCAGTACATCAGGAAAAGAGGAGTGGGAATCCCGGGGCATGGTGGGAGATCTGTAGCAAGCTACAATTTGGATTGCAGTTTTGCCCAGAGTTAGTTGCACTTGGATAACCTTGGATGCATTATGCTGAACAACTAGCCTGGAGGTATGGATATCCTTAATGAATATGGACACACCTCCACCTTTGGTGTTTCAGTCCAGGTTACATGGCCGAAAAGTGTGTTATGAGTTATAGCCTGGTAGTGCAGGGGTGCTCTCTGGAGCCTTGAACCAGGTCTCAGTCACTGCACAGATATCGATGTTTTCCATTTTAAAGAGTGCCTTGAGTGAGTGCATTTTGAGATTTAGACTTCTAGCATTGAGTAGCATTACCCTCAATTTTTGCTTGCCTGTTCCTGTTATGGTGGTGAATTTGTTATTTGAACCTTGCCTAAAAAAGGCACTATAGGGGCAGCAAGAGCCTTAGCCAGTATCTGGAATCCCAGGGGCGACAGGTGCAGGCATCTGTGGAAAAACATTGTGGTCTGTCAACCATGTCATCCCAAGCAGACAGATACTGGATCCCCTTAGAATGACACCAGAAGCTTAGCCAATTGTTGAAGTCAGTCATTTTGTCCTTGTACTGCGGTATCATTCTGGGTGATGGCAAAATGCTACTCAGTGCTAGGGTCATACCTGCCTGGGCTACAAGATTGGAGGGCTCTTCCATATCTCTTTTCATGTAGTCCAAGGAGGTACGTCTCAGGTCATTCACACCAACATGGACAATGACAGAGTCATATTTGTACTTGTTGTAGAGTGACCCGAGTGCGTGAGTTATGTGGCGGATCCTGACACCCGACAGGCAGGTGACAGTAACCTTCTCCTTGTTTAGCCTGGTGTGTGGGACATCAGTTTGCCTGACTATAGAGTCACCTATGACTAGTGTGTTGGGTACGTTGTTTTGCCTTATTGGCTGTGGTTGAGTGGCACACTGAGTCTGTGGGCTATGTGACATTTGGGTTGTGTTGAAGGATACAGGTTGCTTGCGTTTCTGATTTGGAGGTCTCTGTTGCTTAGACAGATTATAATTGAGAGCCTCTGGAAATGTTTTTGTGTTACTATGTGTGGATTTTGGTGGTGTAGATTTAGTGAGACTATGTGATGAGTGTGGTGTGGTGCAAATGTTTACCTTTTCCTTATGACTGTCAAGTTCAGTCTTGGTTGGAGAGAGCTTTACCTCCATTTTGGCTAGATAAGTGCATCTCTCACAGGTTGTAGTGTTGGGTGGTAGGAGGAGAGGGTTGTCTGTGTACATGAGGTAATTTCTACCTTGCCTCAAGATGCCCAGATTCATCAGCTAGACAGGAGAGAACACTGGGAGCTGACCCTTGGACATGCCTGAATAAAAAGCTATTTTCCTCTAGATAAGTGAGGAAAGTGAGTACAAGAGCTGTTTTTCTCAACACCAGTGAGAAAAGTAAGTACAAAAACTGTTTTCCTCTAGGTAATGAGGAAGGTTGAGTGCTATAGTAATTAGTAGCTTATTTAATACTTACAAGTTCTGAACAAGTGCTGAGCATGAATAAGCAAATTTAAGTGCTAAAACTAAGAATCTGTATCTGCACTAAATGAGTTACAGGACAGAAACAAGTGCAAATGTAGGCTTTCAAATCAAAAAGTTTAGAGAGATGGAAGAGATTGCCCAAACGGCCAATAACTACAATTTCTGGGCAAGAGCCACTCCTTATGTGGTAGACAGGTTACCTAGTGCTTACCACTCCCACTGATATGCTAGAAGGCTTCCCTCCAACACAGAACGGCTTGGGGGGTTCAGAAGCTTACATACAGTTCTGGATACAGCAAATCTGTATCTGGAACACTAGTTACAGGAAAGGTAGGAAACAGGCTTACAGTTTTTTTTTTTTTTTTTTTTAACAAAAAAATAGCAAAAACAATTCACATGCAGTGCAAGCTAGCAAACTTGAGTATGTAGCAATATTAGACCAACACATTTAAAAATGCAGTTAAATTAAAAAGGGCTAAAAGCAAGTACAGAAAGAGTTTATTAGGTAGAATGTGGTAAAGAGATGGGACTGGGGGAGTGTCCCATATCAAATCTACAGTGGGGTGGGCAACTGCAAAAGCCACCAAATTTAAACTACAAGCCAAAAATAGGAAGGGTGGGTAGGACAAAACAGTTTCAACATAGATCTAAGCAACAACTAATAGTACAAACTCTAAAACCAAACAATATATACTCAGCTCTGTATATTTGCAGATAGATTGGAAAGCAGTCTCTCAGAACAGGGAGACAACAGTTTCAACAGAGATCTAAGCAACATTTCACAAACTCTTAAACCAAAAAATATATACTCAGCTCTGTATATTTGCAGATAGATTGGAAAGCAGTCTCTCAGAACACAGGTTCCAGCAATTAAATGCAGGCTTTTACTAACAGGTCTAATTTTATGCACATGATCCTTGAATTAGATAACACACAAGCTGTAAAAACCAGTTATACCATCTGAAGACACAGCAGAAATGGGAGTGGAGGAGTGGGGAAAACAGTTTTAACAGAGATCTAAGCAACAACTAACAGTACAAACTCTAAAACCAAAAAAATATACTCAGCTCTGTATATTTGTAGATAGACTGGAAAGCAGTCTCTTAGAACAGGGAGACAACAGTTTCAACAGAGATCTAAGCAAAAATTAACAAACTCTAAAACCAAAAAAATATATACTCAGCTCTGTATATTTACAGATAGATTGGAAAGAAGTCTCTCAGATCACAGGGTCCAGCAATCAAATGCAGGCTGTTACTAACAGGTCTAATTTTATGCAAGTGTTAAGCAACTCTATGACACTCAAACACTCTATAATTTGTTTACCTTGTCTAGACATAAATGGCTCCTGTTCAGTTCAACACCTTGCTGTGTAGTGAGGTATTGAACTGGGTGAATCCCACCCTCTGAGATGATGTCATTCTCATGGGCAAAGTTAATTTCATGAGCTGGTGTAGCAAGAGTGGGATGGCAGAAGCTGTTAACTGTCACTATGCAAGCTTTATGAAATATGGTCCTCACTGTCATACTGTGGCCTAAAATAGGAATGCTGTCCAACAAATGAGTGTTAAATATGTGTTTTTATATGGTATGTGATAGTTTATTTTGTCCACTGAGGAAATTATCTGCAAATTGTTTGCAAAATGCACATTGGCAATAAATATTTAACACCCATTTCTGGGTGGACTGGGGTTTTATTTCAGGCTGCTGACCTGCTGTGCCATATAAAGAAGACATTTATTTACACCTTAATAAGGGTGATAGAGGAAAAGTAGTTTTACTGTTACAGTGAAGAGATTGCTGTTAAGGTAATTGTTCTTACATGCAACTGTACTGACTTACTAGTATTGGTCACTATAACATTAAATCATTAGCGTTGGGTAGAGCCTCTAAGAGTACTGCTATACGCATGGGACAAGAAGAGTTAAAATATTCTCTAAAGCACAGCAATGATAAAACTGCTGGTACTCCTGGACTATGCACCAAGGACTATTTTGAGAAGGTGTGGTCAGTAGCAGATTGTTGCAGCTTCAACAATGTGTTGTGTAGAGACATTTTTTGTATAAGTTGCTGATGTGGCTGATGTCGTGAATTGAACTCTTACAATGCCCTGAAATGATTTCTTGGTTTTATCAAGACAAAAGCATACAGCCTATCAACAATTCAGAAACAGTGCATTTAGTGACAGGTTGGCCTTCATTCCCTTTTCTGAAAAATTCAGAAAAGTGTATTCATCTTTCTAAAGACATCAGTTCATTTTCCACAATAGTTCAGCTGAGAATATTGAATAGCTTTGTTGGTGATCTCTGGTATTTTTATAGTTTAGAAAGAGCTCTGACACCTGAACAGAATAATTAAAAATCATTGCAGAAACAACTTCTGATGTAAAGAATGAATTTGTTTTCTATGTCACCCTTTCACTGTGGAATACTAGTCTCCTCAAAATGAATTTCAGTTAGCTAAGAGCTGATCAACAACTAGTGAACACCCCTTGAAGCAAATGTGCTAAGAAAACCACCTTTCAGACTTTTAACTGGAAGTGCACAGCATGTTTCCTTGCTGTATTCCTGTAGTCTATAAATATATTCTCAGTACATCCCATTATTCATTATTTCAAGCCACATTTCATCTTTTTCCATCATATTTCCATCTAGTCAGTGTGGCTATGAATCATACTTTGATTCAATGTGATAAAAGTGCATGATGTACATTGTGTGTATGTGTGTGCATGTGTGTGTGCGTGTGCATGTGTGCACGCGTGCGTGTGTGCTTGTGTGTGTGTGTGTGTTTGCGCGCGAGCGTGTGTGTGTGTGTTTGCATGTGCGCGTGTGTGCTTGTGTGTGTGTTTGCATGCGAGCGTGTGTGTGTGTGTGTGCGCACACGCGTGTGCATGTGTTCGTGTGTGTGTGTGTGTCTGTGTGTGCGTGTTTGTGTGCACGCGTGTGTGTGTGCTTGTGTGTGTGTTTGCGTGCGAGCGTGTGTGTGTGTGTGCATGTGTTCGTGTGTGTGTGTGTGTCTGTGTGTGCGTGTTTGTGTGTGTGTGCATGTGTGTGTGCGTGTGCATGTGTGCACGCGCGCGTGTGTGCTTGTGTGTGTGTGTTTGCGTGCGAGTGTGTGTGTGTGTGTGCATGTGTTTGTGTGTGTGTGTGTTTGTGCGAGTGTGTGTGTGTGTGTGTGTGTGTGTGTGTGTGTGTGTGTGTGTTTGCGCGTGAGCGTTTGTGTGTGTGCACGCGCGTGTGCATGTGTTCGTGTGTGTGTGTGTCTGTGTGTGCGTGTTTGTGTGCGCGCATGTGTGTGTGCTTGTGTGTGTGTGTTTGCGCGAGCGTGTGTGTGTGTGTGTGTGTGTGTGTGTGTGTGTGTGTGTGTGTGTGTGGTTGTACTCTATACATTTATAATTTGGAATTTGGTTGATCGTTTTGTCTAAGGCTATATAACTGTAGATGAAAGGGACCAAATGGTGATGATGATAATGGTGAAAGAGAAACAATCTATATTTTGTAAAGTACTGATTGTTTTCCTTACACCATTATTATCATCACCATCATCATTAGTCACTGTTTCTGTTTCACCATTATCATCACCATCATCAACCACCTTTTTTCCATTTCTCTACATTGGGTCAGGGTGTCTGTCAACTGACACCATCTCTGTCAATTCAAATTTGACAGTTCTGTTTAACTGTCACAGGTCTCACATGCAATCTGTCCTGTTTGCTGGATGTTCTCATTTTCTCTTGTCTTCTTCCCATCTCTCCCAAATCTTCTTTACCAAATTTTCTTCTGCTTTCTTGTGTGAGTGCCCAAACCACTGTAGTCAGTTCTTTTTTTTTTAACTTTTCAGCAAAAGGAACTACTTTAACTTCAGCTCTGATGTCATCATTTCTCCATCTGTACCACAGCATGCATCCTACACCCATCACAAGCACTTCAACTCCATCATCTCTAGCTTCCTCCACTGCTTTGCCTTCACTGATCAAGTTTCTCCATCATACAGAAGTACTGGCTGCATGACTGTTTTGCAGTTTCCGCCTTCTTTGGCATTCTTTTCTCAGACTACCCCTGAAACGCTGTGCTAGTTGGCTGCAGTCCCTCTGATCCCAGTCTTGACCTCCTTATTCAGACATCCTTTCTCCTCAACTACCCCTCTGAGATTTGTGAAGTTCTTAACCCATTCCATTATTTTCTCTCCTGTCTCAGTTTTCAGCTTCTTGTAATTTCTTTGATTTTCTGGCATGACAGATATCTTTTCTGATATCAGTTTTATCTCACATGCCTTCAACTTTCCTGAAGTTTCTGTTCAGACTCTGCCTGTAATGTCACATCATCTAAATACAGCAGCTTTGTTGATTTTCCCCTCCAACCAGTTAGCAAAGGTAGTCCATCACCAGCATGAACAGCAGTGAGCTTAGAGCTGAACTGTGATGCATCCCCATTTCCACTGGGAATCCATCTGTAAGTCTGAGCACTGTTTGTACTTATGTAATTGGATGCTTGTATATACTCTAGCTAATTCTACCAAAGTTTACATGACTTTGAACTATTGCAAGACTGTTCATATCAGCTTTATTGGGACCTTGTCATATGCTTTCTTCAACTATAGGAATGCCTACTTGGATTCTCCTCATCTCTAGTTTCTTCTCTTACTATCTGGTTCATTGTAAACATCAGGTCATTTGTGCTACATCCTGCTCTGAATCTGAACTGCTCATCTCCAGTTTTACTTTCTACTACTCTGTATATTGATTACCATTCACCCTCTCCCGCACTTTCATGCAGTGTGACAACAGTTTGATATGGCTATACTGCCCACAATTATGAATGTTCTCCTCTCTTCTTATAGACTGCTATGAGAATGCTTATTCTCCAGTCATATATGATATTCTCTACATACTGTTATGAGTGCCTTAGGTGGCATTTCTCCCCATGACTCACCAACATCTTGATCATATCTGTCTTGATCTCATATCAACCTGCGGCCTCCCCTGATTTCATTTTACATAGTTCTGTTCTTACTTATTCGAGGATGGGCTCCTATTCCTCTTTCATATTTGACTGCGTCTGGAGTAGCATAGCTGCTTGGGGGGGTTTCATCATTCACAAGCTTCTGGAAGTACTCCTTCTATCTGCTTTTGATGTCTTCTGGCTGATGAGCAGGTTGTTGCTGGCATCCCTTATGAATGGTGCCTGATTACTATCTTCTTTATCTTTCTGTCTTTGCCTTGCAACTTGATAGACTTTCCTTGCACCATCTGCCGAGTTACTTTTCAGAAGTTATTTCAGTGCCTCTGATGCCTTGTTCTTTGCTATTGTTACTGCTTTCTTCATCTATTTGTTAGCAAACCAAAATCTTTCCTTATAATAGCCCGATTTTTCTGTTTTCCACTTTTCTTGCAGTCATTCATTCTTTCTTTTGATAACTTCCTGTATTTCTGCTTTCCACCACCTTCTTTTCTTATATGTACTGTACCTTATTTCAAACTTGGGTCTGCAGCATATATGTTCTATAGTCTTCAAACATGCTAGTCACTGCCAGCCTTCTTTCACTCTACTAATGTCTTGGTACTAGAACCTGAGTATTTCCTTTGACTCTTGTGCTTTTTGCTCCTATTGACTTCTAGATCTTGAACCTAGTTTCTATTGACCTTAGAGCCTTCAATGACCACTGCTTGCAGATGACTGTGGGCACCAGCAGCTTATATTGTGGGCCCATTGTTTCACTGGGGATGGCTTTACAATTTCTGAATCCACACCCCCTTCCATGACCTTTGTTTACTAGGATGAAGTCTACCTGATCTGCATGTTGGCAACTCTTATATGTAACCTTGTGACTGTCTCACTTACTGACCAACGTGTTGGACACAATCAAGCCATTTGTGAGGCAGAAGTCTAGAATTGTCTCTGCTTCTTTATTCCTGTTGCCCTAATCAGACATCATATCCTGTTCTGTCTGTCCCAATAAGAGCATCCAGGAGCCCTATTATCAAGAACAACTCATGTTTTCTTGTTTTATCACGTATGGCCTGAACTGCTGCCTGAATGAACTATTTTCCTCACACTCACAGCTCTGATCTGGGCATAGGCTTTTATGAATACTATCCCATCATTACATTGCAGTGTAATTGGTATGAGTCTATCACTAATTCTGGAAGACATCCTTCACTGCCTTCAGAAGGTTCTCCCTCACCATTCCCACACCATTTCTAGTCTGTCCTCCCCCTGAGTAGTACACTTCAGATTTGCTAAACAACCATTCCTTCTTGTCACCTGCATATACAGAATGTCCAATCTCCTCACTACCATCATGTCATCCACTTCCAAGCCAAGTCCTGTCAGTGAACTTATGTTCAGTGTAGCAATCTTTAAATCATATTTATAGGCTGATCGGAATTTATGTCCAGGTTTCATTCAAAAGAGCTACTGTAAGTAGAACAGACTGGGCAACTGGACACCAGCTAGCTAGACCCAGGACTGCTGCTGGCATTTTATGTCAGGTACACACACACACACACACACACACACACACACACACACACACACACACACACACACACACACACACACACACACATACACACACACACACACACACACACACACACACACACTGACCAACAGAGACACATATAATCCTCTCACCACTAACATGGGTTCCTGGCATAGGTAAGAGAAAGCCAAGTGTCAACTCATATATTACCAGCAAATACCCATGCTCATTTTTGGTGACATTAGTTAACATGACTATTCACCTAGAGGCAATTTTTATACCATGTAGTGACTAAAATTCACATAACACATGAACTGTCATGCATGTTCTCCAATAGAGGATACGTGCACCATCAAAGATACCTAAGGCAGTTAGCCTACTCTTCCTCAGGTAGGCACCATCTAGAGTTAGTGCTGTTGCCCACAATTCCATTGTATTTCTTTGTGACAAGTTTGAGGTGAAACACCTAGTGGTGGGAGTAGCCACATACTGACATAAGGAAAACATGCCAACTCCAGACAGGAACTGGCCATATGTTAGGATCAAACCCTGTACTTGTGAGGCAACAGTGTTAACCATTACTGCAGCAACGTTTCTTTTTCACCCTGGTTGCATGGAATTGGAGTTAGTAGAAGGAAGCAAGAAGGGGTGTAAGGTTTCAGCCCTCACATGTCGCTGTGGGAGTCCACGTCTCCATGCAAAATCATTGTTGTATTTTCTGTTTAATTCAATGTCTGGGGTTATTAATATATTAGTGATTCTGATATCTATACATTGTGAATTCTTTCAGTTTGGTCTGAATTCATTATGTACTGAAAAGGTGAGATTTACACACATGCACACACACACACACACACACACACACACACACACACACACACACACACACACACACACACACACATACATACATGCTATTGATGTGTGTGTGTGTGTGTGTGTGTGTATTGTTGTCTTAATACACACACACACACACACACACACACACACACACACACACACACACACACACACACACACACACACACAGACACACAGACACACACACACACATACATATATATATATATATATATATATATATATATATATATATATATATATATATATATATATATATATATATACACACACAGACACACACAGACACACACACACACACACACACACACACACACACACACACACACACACATATATATATATATATATATATATATATATATATATATGGATTTACTATTACTAATTGATCTGCACAAATGTTGATGTGACTAATGTTGACAGACTTATGTTGACAAGTAAACATCAACACACAACAGTGCATACTCCAAGGCTAATCTTCAAAGCATGCAAAAACAGAATAAAGTGTTTTTTGCAGGGGGCTCACCCTCTACACTCCCATACTCCCTGCTAGTTATATATACTAACACCAAGATCGCACAGTCCACAGGGAAAGGGAATATTCCCCTACCCCAGGAACTGTTGATTTCATACATCTGTCGACCATCAATATTGTTGACCAAAATGTATCGACAATACAAAAGATGATTTAATGCAAAATTAATGTATGCCAAGGAATCCATATGTGCCCTAGAGTATTTACATGTGTGCGTGTCTGTGTGTGTGTTCATGCTCATGTGTGTCTGTGTGTGTGTGTGTGTGTGTGTGTGTGTGTGTGTGTGTGTGTGTGTGTGTGTGTGTGTGTGTGTGTGTGTGTGTGTGTGTGTGTGTGTGTGAAACTGTGGGTGAGATTCTAAAAAAATCTTACTTTGTACTTGTGAAGACTGCCAACTTAGCCAGATAGAATTTTATAGATAATTCTATCATTTGTAAAAATTAATGTAAGACACAGGCATGTTGTCTTAAATGGAAAAAATGCTGTTAGATGTGGAACTGAAAAAGATGTAACAACAGTACACTCTGCTGGCAGAAAGCTGACGAAGTAAAGCATGTTGTGATCCTTTGATCTAAAGTCCACTCTAGCCTGGCTAGATGAAGACATTCTTTCTATTGTTTTAACCAAGAGTTAAATTGCTAGATTTAAACATAGGTTCATAGGTTCATAGGTTGGTACTAGGCTATCGGCCCTAGGGCCTATACAAGCCTAGCCATAACAATTCTCTGGATATTTCTTCCCAGAATATTTACTTCTCTGGACCTCTGTCTAGCAGGGCGACTGACATGATCCCTGGGGTGAATTTCCTATCTCCCATCCAATCATCAAGGTTCCTTTTGAAGAGAGCCAAGGAGGCACTCTGCTTGACATGTATGGGCAGTCTATTCCAAAGTATGGGGAGTCTCTGGGTCAGGAATCTATCTCTCCAGCATGTTTTGTTCATTATGATGACAAGGTTTAGATCCCTGGAGCATGTGGCTCTGAGGGATTGGGATTTCTTTAAGTGGAGCATGTCCAACAGCTCAGGGTTTGATATGGCCTTGTATGTTAAGCAGAGATCACCTCTGAGTAGACGATATGCCACAGAGTATAGCTGAAGTTTTTTTAGACGGTCAGCATATGGCATCTGCTTTAGACCTGTGATTCTTTTAGTGAGGTATTTCTGCGGCCTTTCCAGCTGTTGCAGATGTCTTGTGAGGTACATATCAAATGGGATGTTATACTCTATAATGGGTCTAATGAGGGATGAGTACAGTGGGACAATGACCTCCTTTTTTCTGGATGAAAAGCCCTTAGTGATGAGGTGTGCCACATAGAAGGATTTCCTGACTGTTGTGGCGATATGGTTATCGAAGGTGAGACCACTGTCCACCTGTGTCCCTAAGTTTCTCATCACACTTTCAATGTTTAGTGTACTGCCACCTATGTGGTAATTCATGGGTACATGTTTTTTTCCAAAGGGGATAACTATGCATTTCTTAGCATTAAGCTTGAGCCCATGGCTCTGGCACCAGGCATCTGTTTCTGTAAGGCCCTTTTGTAGAATATCCACATAATTTGGGGATTTAATAATGGCTCCCAGTTTGCAGTCATCTGCGAACTTTGTTAGCCAGAGTCCCTTAGTGTTGGCCTGTACTTCAGAGAAGTGGATGCCAAACAAGAGTGGTCCCAGGACTGAACCCTGAGGTACTCCTCTAGTCACTTGTCTGGAGCTGGATTTGGGGTCGGCTACTTTTACATTCTGGGTTCTGTCAGTAAGCCAGCTGGCAACTCATCAAGTGGCATAAGGATTTATGTCCAGCTTAGTAAGTTTATCTATGATTCCAGAGTGGGGGATGGTGTTGAAGGCCTTGGCGAGGTCTAGATAGGCTGTGTGGACAGCCTTACCCTCGTCCACAGCTTTGGAGACTGATTCAAAGAAGTCAATCAGGTTCAGGAGACAAGATCGGCACTTCATGAACCCAAAATGGGAGGGGTCGCGTGTTTGGAGGTTGCCAATGTCTTTGTTTATAAGTTCCATGATAATGCGTTCCATGCCCTTGCAGATCAGGCTCGTCAGACTGATGCAACATTAGTTCCCAGGATCCAAGGTGGATCCCCCCCTTGTGGAGAGGGATAACTGTAGCTGTGCGCCACTCAGTGGGCACGAAGCCTGAGGTAAGGCTATGATTAAACATGACACTTAGGTGAGGTGCCAGTTCATTCTGTAGTTCGTGTAGTACACAGCCTGGGATATCAGCTGGTCCCATGGATGCTGTATTCTTAGCTTTGGAGAGTGTGGTTTCTAACTGTGTGGCCGTGATTACCAGAATTTGGCAATCATTTGGTACTGAGAAGGGTCCTTTAGGGGGGGTGAAGTTAGCACTAAATCAATCTGCCAGGATACTGGCAATATCCTTGGGATCAGTATATTTAATGACATTCTGTTGTAGTTCATAGCAGATCTGAGCATTGCCATTTAGATTCTTGACATAACTATAGAATGCCTTGTGGCTGTCTTTGGAATCTTTGGCCATTTTATTTTCATAACTAGCTTTTGAGGATTTTATGAGGAATCTCAGCTTCTTACTGAGGTTAGTGAGGGAGTTTTTTGCATCCTGGGATTTTCCTCTTTTCAGAAACAGTTTCTTCCTTCTGTTGTATAGTTTGTTTATAGCAGGGGACCACCAGATTGGCTTCCTGCATAGATGCAAATGTATTTTTATTGCTCTGCTTCCTGACCAGCTGCAAGATAACAAAATGAGATGTTAATAATGTAAATGTAGTTTCTGTTAGCCTGGGAACCCAGGGAAGTGTGAAGAATGATATAATGGAAACCAGGAATGTGATGTTAGAGAGAATCAGAGAACATTATGCATTTTTGTCTTAACCATCCAACACAACATTGTCTTGTGCTATAAGTAAGTTTATCTTAGACTTGTCTTTCTCTTAGAAATAACTAGAAACTAGAAAGATTAGACTAAGTGTTTTTCTGTGATGTCAGAACTGTACTATTGAATTATTTTAAGTATTTCTCTGTGATCTCTGAACTCCTGACTAGCACTGTGTAGTAAGAAGTATTGTCCTATGTTTCTATTATTTATTATTAAATATTTCAAAACCTTTCATCGGTGGCTGTTTTGTGTAGAGATAAGTTAAGCTCTAGAGTACATTGCATATTTATAGTGATTACTGTACCGAGTCACTCTAATAAGCCTTGACTGTTTAGTGATACTACCAATTGGATAATAATATTGCATAGTAATAATTGGACACCCTTTTAAGGGCCTTTGAGTAGCTGATAAATATTAGCTGGTTGGTGGCAGTGATTTCTACCATATAGTCTGGGTAAAAGGGGCACAGCTGGAGAACCTGTGCCAGTCTACCCCAGGAGTGTCTGTGTGGTTGTATAAACTCTTATCTAAAAGTGTGTGTGTCAGCTATTTGGGCAGGGACACGAAGCAGTGGTTGGACAGAGATGGTGCTGGAGATTTTAGCCCGCTCAGCTGGTTGAGATCTGGACCCTATAGCTGTGCCATTGGGGAGTCTTACTGGGGACCTGGGGAGCAAGGGAGTGACCAGCCCCGGGCTGCCTGTGATCTCTGTGTGCTCTTAAGGGAAATTGCACTTTACTGTGTGTATTGGTTATCCTTTACTCCTATATGAGATGCCCCTCACTGGTGTTAGTGGTGAGGATTGAGGCTCCTTGATTGCTGGGCCAGGGCACAGGCGTCACATATTAATTGTTTGGCAGTGGTGGGATATCCACACCACATATTAATTGGTTGGCAAATACTAATTGGCTTGTAGTGGTGTGGGTAGAGGGAATTCCTGTAGCTTGTGTAGAGTGAGCTTTTAAGGTATTTTGTACTCTAAAATAGCCATGCAGTGAATACTCAGAGTTCAGATCACAATTGTTTTATTTGTTTTGCTAGCTTAGTTAGTCAGGGTGAGCAGGCAGCATGTCAACAGGGTCTTTATTGAATTAGCGAATGCTTAGAAAATCAAACGCTGATTCATCAACCTCTTTTAAGAGAAAGCTTACAATTCCAAACACCCGGAACAGCAATTTTTTTTTTCACAGGGCAAAAAATCGCTGGGCCGGTTTTGGGAGTTCGCCATTTCCTTCACTGTGGTGCGATCTCCGAGTTGGTATATTTAAGTAGAGGGGTATGGGGGCAAAGCCCCCCATATTATATAATTTTTTAAGTTTTTTTTTTTTTTTTTTTTTTTTGTGATCCAGTGATTTTTTTTCCCTTTGAAAAAAAATTGCTGTTCTGAGTGTTTGAGATTTTAAGCTTTCACTTAAAAATGGTCGATGAATTAGCGTTCACTTTTCTAAGAGTTTGCTAATTCAATATGGACCCTGTCAGTAGAAGAGTATGGAAAGCTGACAAGGAGCCAGCTGGCTGAGATGTGCCAGGCTAGGGGACTGGTGCATGTAAACCTGACTAAGGCAGACCTGAATGCAGCTTTGGTTACAGCTGCATCAGAAAACAGCAAGCAGGAGGACAATCAGACTGGCAGTGGAGATATAATACTGTCGGAGAATGGACACCTCAACCTTTCTGCAGAGGACTTAAAAATCCATTTGGAGCTAAAGAGACTTGAGTTGGAGGCCAGGTGTGTGGAAACAGAAGCAACTGAGAGACTGAGGTGTCTAGAAAGTGAGGACAATGAGAGACTGCGACATTTGCAGGCTGAGGAGAATGAGAAACTGCTACTCCTAGAAGTTGAGGTAAAGGAGAGCAGAGGAGAATGAGAAGGAGATGCTGACACTTCACCAGAGTCATGGAGGTAATGGGAAAGGGAGTAACTGGACCCCAGAAGCATAACAGGTCAGTAAATTTCTTCCGCAGTTTAAAGAGGGGGATCATTTTGATAGTTTCATTCATATGTTTGAGAGGGTATGCAAACAGTATAGTGTTGACCAAAGGCTCTGGGTATGGTTCCTGACCCTCTTACTCCATGGTAAAGCTGTAACTGTTTTTTTCAAAAATGTCTGACACTGCATGTTTTGATTATACTGTTGTTAAAAGTAATTTTTTAGAATTGTTTAAGCTAACACCTGAAATGTATAAGAAAAAGTTCCGTGAGCATAGACGCAAGGCAGATGAAAGTGTGTATGATTATGTTGCTGAACTGGGCACTTATTTACATAGGTGGGTGAGTGGATGTCAGATCACCACTTTTGAAGGGCTGACAGACCTCTTGGTGAGGGAACAAGCCCTTAGCACTTTGCCTGAGGACACGAGGATCTGGTTAGCTGATAGACAATGTGCTACTTCAGATGAGTTGGGGAAGACGGGAGACCTATACCTGGCAAGCAGAGCAGCCTTGCACAGGAAAGTGACCTCCAGTACTGCTCATGGGTCTAAAGGAACCCATAGCGGGCAGCAAAGACTGCCCCAACAGAATCTGCTAGTAGCAGGGGAAGCCACTAGTCCAGGTACACATCCAGGAGCTGGGGTTAAATGTTTTGAATGCATCCAGTAGGGCCATGTGGCATACAGGTGTCCATGGAGGTAAAGTGGGGAAATAAAGGTGAGGGAGCCAGTAAGTGGGAAAGAGAAAATGTCAATAGTAGGTTGTCTTAAGACAACAGGGGTACCAAACTACCATCCTGCAGATGTCCTGATAGGGAATGATTTGGATGAGGCAGTACCATGTGCTTATGCAGTTACATGCAGTCAGGCTAGGAGACAAACATGTGGGTCTGGTAGCCTGGGGAAGGCCCAGACAGACTGCATATTTGCAGCCAGGAGTGGTGAGGTGGTTATATCAGGGAGGGAGCTACTCTGTAGCAGTGAGACTGAATGTGAGCCTCAGCTGCTTGTGGGTACTGATGTTCCCTTGGACCGAGTGACTGCAAAGGTAGAGGTGAGTAGTAGTACCCAGGCTGACAGTGAGACACCACTGTCAGAGGATGCCAGACTTTCTGTGGAAAGGGAGCTGGGAAGGGTTACAAGGAGAGAGTTGAGACAGGCTCATCTCTCAAACCCTACATTGCAAGGGCTGAGGCAGGTAGCTAAGGAGGCACCTGATTCTCAAGAAAAGGGGGAATCTGTATACTGGGATAAAGGGCTACTGTACAGAGAGTGGACCCCTGAGGGAGAGCTAGAAAGTGAGAGAGTACAGCAGTTGGTAGTGCCTAGAGCCTACTGTCTGACGCTTCTAGCCATAGCCCATGATATTCCCTTTGCAGGACATATGGGCATAAAACATACAAAGAGGTGTATTATGCAGAACTTCTATTGGCCTGGAATTTCCAGAGATGTAACAGGGTAATGCAGGACCTGTGAGCAGTGCCAAAAGGTAGACAAGGCAGGAGACAAGGTGAGAGCTCCTTTGATGCCTTTGCCTGTGACTGAGGAGCCATTTCAGAGGGTAGTTATGGATATTGTGGGTCCTCTAAGTACCCCAAGTTCCACAGGGAAAAAGTATATCCTAGTGGTAGTGGATGATACTACACGATACCCTGAGGCAGTGGCTTTGTCCTCCATTGAGGCAGAGAAGGTAGCAAATGCTTTGTTAGAGATTTTCAGCAGGGTAGGTTTTCCAAAAGAAATACTGACTGACAGAGGTGCCAATTTCATGTTGGACCTGCTGGCTTGTCTGTGGAAGTCCTGTGGGGTGAAGGACATGGAGGCCACCCCTATCATCCCCAGACTAATGGTCTTGTTGAGAGGTTAAACTTTACAATCAAGTCCATGCTATGGGCATTCGCAGATCAGTTTAACAGGGAGTGTGACAAATATTTGCCCCATCTGTTGTTTGCTTACAGAGAAGCTTCCCAGGAATCCACAGGTCTTTCACCCTTTGAGTTGCTGTATGGGCATAGGGTGAGGGGACCTCTAGATTTAATTTGAGATGAGTGGGAAGGTGAGTGCAAGTCTCACAAGGAGTCTGTTGTGGCATACATCCTAAACCTCAGGGCAAGGCTCAGGGAACTTATGGGCTTGGCCCAGGAGAACCTGGCAGAAGCCCAACAACAGAAAAACGTGTGGTATGGCAGGAATGCTTGAGCTACAGAGTATGCTGTGTGGCAGCAGGTAATGGTTCTCATTCCTGTCAGACACAATAAGCTGCAAGCAGCTTGGAGGGGTCCCTACAAGGTGGTAAGAAAGGTAAGTGATGTTAACTACATGGTGGAACTGCTAAGCAGAAGGCAGGGGCACAAATTGTACAATGTTAACATGATGATACCTTACCATGATAGGGAGGCCCTTGTGCTGAGCATTTGTAGTGGATTGCAGGAGGAGTTTGAGGGAGATCTGGGGACTGATCTCTTCAGTGAGGCTCGGGCTGACACCTCAGTGGAAGGGGTAGCAATGTCCCAGCAGCTATCTCCTACCCAGGTTCAAGACATCTGAGCAGTGTTGCAGGAATTTGGGGACATGTTTACTGGGAAACCAGGGTGCACCTACCTGTGGCAGCACCATATGGATACAGGGCCCCAAAGGCCTATTAGGCAGGCCCCTTATAGAGTGCCTGAGAGAGTCAAACAGATTCTGAGGGAGGAGGTACAGGAGATGTTGGAATTAGGGGTGATTCAAGAGTCCAACAGTCCCTGGGCATCCTTAGTGGTGCTGGTGCCAAAGAAGGATGGCAGCACCAGGTACTGTGTGGACTACAGGAAATTAAATAGTCACACAGAGTCGGATGCTTACCCCATGCCTAGGACAAATGAGGCCATAGAGCAGCTAGGTGGGGCTAAGTATTTTACAACCATTGATCTTACCAAGGGTTACTGGCAGATGCCCTTGACTCCCAGTGCTAGAGAGAAGTCAGCCTTTGTTACTCCTTTTGGCTTGTATGAGTTCACAAAGATGCCCTTTGGGATGAAGAATGCCCCAGCAACTTTCCAGCGGCTGGTAGATCATATCCTAGCAGGAGCAGGAGGGTTTGCCCTTGCTTACCTAGATGATATTGCCATCTACAGCCATTCCTGGCCAGAGCACATTCAGCATGTCAGGGAGGTGCTGGGCAGACTACAGAGGGCAGGGTAGACCATTAAGCTGAGCAAATGTCAGGTGGGTATGGCAGAGGTCTCCTACCTAGGACATAGAGTGGGGAGTGGTAAGATAAGGCCAGAACTTGCCAAAGTGGAAGCCATTCAGGCATGGCTTGCACCTGTTACTAAGAAACAGGTGAGGGCATTTTTAGGAACAGCAGGGTACTACAGAAAGTTTGTCCCCAGTTATAGTATCATAGCTGCTCCCCTCACAGACCTGACAAGGAAGAACAGGCCAGGTAAGGTATTGTGGACCCCAGCATGTGAGCAGGCATTCCAGAAGCTTAAAGAAGCTTTGAGAGGACCGACTGTGTTAGCCAGTCCAGATTACAGCAAAGAATTTGTTGTGCAGGTGGATGCTTTGAACCATGGAGTGGGGGCTGTACTTAGTGAGATTTCTTCAGAGGGAGAAGAGCACCCAGTGGTTTATCTCAGTTGCAGGCTCAAACCCAGGGAGGAATGCTATGCAGCTGTAGAAAAGGAATGTCTAGCCATAGTGTGGGCACTGCAGAAACTTCAGCCTTATCTGTATGGAAGGAAATTCACTCTTAAAGTGGTTAACCAGAGCCAGCCAGCAAAATGGCAAGTTGCTAAGATAGAGCCTAGGTTTGCAAGCATATGGTATGTCAGTGCAGCACCGCAGTGGGATTAGCAATGCCAATGCAGATGGGATCTCAAGGCAGGGGACGAGGTAAGGTATACTCAGATAGCCCTAACTCTCTCAAGCAGTGTTTCTCAAGGGTCACTTGAAAAACTAGCTTGAGTTCTCAGGGGGGAGAAATGTGAAGGCTGCCAGCCTAGCCAGATAGAATTTTATAGATAATTCTGTCATTTGTAAATATTAATGTAAGACAAAGGCTTGTTGTCTTAAATGGAAAAAACTGCTGTTAGATGTAGAACTGAAAAAAATGTAACAGCAGTATACTCTGCTGGCAGAAAGCTGACCAAGTAAAGCATGTTGTGACCCTTTGATCTAAAGTCGGCTCCACACAGCACTGTCTTGCTCTATAAGTAAGTTTATCTTAGACTTGTGTTTTCTCTTAGAAATAGCTAGAAACTAGAAAGATTAGACTAAGTGTTTTTCTGTGTTGTCAGAACTGTACTACTGAATTATTTTAAGTATTTCTCTGTGATCTCTGAACTTTTGACTAGCACTGTGTAGTAAGAAGTATTGTCTTGTGTTTTTATTATTTATTATTACACATTTTAAAAGCTTTCAATGGTGGCTGATTTGTGTAGAGATAATTTAAGCTCTTGAGTACATTGCATATTTATAGTGATTACTGTATCGTCACTCTAATAAGCCTTGACTGTTTAGTGATACTACCAATTGGATAATAATATTGCACAGTAATAATTGGACACCCTTTTAAGGGCCTTTTGAGTAGCTGATAAATATTAGCTGGTTGGTGACAGTGATTTCTACTGTATAGTCTGGGTAAAGGGGGCACAGCTGGAGAACCTGTGCCAGATTTCCCCAGGAGTGTCTGTGTGGTTGTATAAACTCTTATCTCAAAGTGTGTGTGTATCATCTACTTGGGCAGGAACATGAAGCACTGGTTGAACGGAGAGGATGCTGGAGATTTTAGCCCGCCCAGCTGGCTGAGATCTGGACCCTATTGCTGTGCCAGTGGAAAGTCTTATTGGGGTCCTGGGGAGCAAGGGAGCGACCAGCCCCTGACTGACTGTGATCTGTGTGTGCTCTTAAGGTAAATTGCACTTTACTGTGTGCATTGGTTATCCTTTACTCCTATATGATACACCCCTCACTGGTGTTAGTGGTGAGGATTGAGGCTCCTTGATTGCTGGGCCAGGGCACCGGCGTCACAGTACTACTACAAATTTCTTAAGTAATTAAAGGGGAAACGCAATAAGCAGCATTCATGAATAACCTTCAAAGGAATAGCAATATTCCCATGTCAGATTTTTCCAGTGGATTAACGGAGTACTTTGTTTCCATTACAGTTATACACACACACACACGCACACACACACACACACACACACACACACACACACACACTAGTGCAAATTCCAACAATTCTTACCCTACTATACTACAAATCTTTTGGAGTAATTAAAGGAGCACTGTAACAAACTGTCCATGTGTGATATGCACACTAATTGTAACACAGGCAAGACAGATCTTTTCAGTGCACTTATGCAGTATATGCTGGCTTTGCTTAAATCATGGCTGTTTGTACACATGCACACACGCACGTAAGTGCCTAAACAAACAAACAAACAAACAAACAAACAAACAAACACACACACACACACACACACACACACACACACACACACACACACACACACACACACACACACACACACACACACACACACTCACATACCCGCATATATATATGAGAAAGAGAAAACATACTCTCTCTGAACATCATAATGGCTCACTTGTCTACACAGCCATATAGATATGAGTCTAGTTTCATATGATACTGGCATTCAGCATATTGTTATGGACAGCTGCAGATGGTAAATGACATTTTGTGCTGAGAACATGACATAGCTAGGGACAACACACCTACATGGAAAAGTACCAACAAAAGTCGTCCACAAGAAACATAACAGAGGAAGTATTGCCATCTAAATTAAAAAAGTTTCCAAAGGAAGCCTCAAAGATGTAGTCAGTATTATAACATACAGGTTGTATTTTTCAAGCAGAGGTGATTCCCAGCAGCAATACATGGCAGGACTATAATCATGTGAATATATAACACAGACCTAGAAAAGGGATACAGCCAATGGATGTGGTATAATACAAGTAGACATAACATACCTTGGTATCAGGCAACTACATTATCTCCCCATGTAGAAGTAATAATCTCATATATGTTCATGTCTGAGAATACTGCAGACATGTATGACATATTGGCTACCATATTTAGCTCTCCAATGTCCTACATCACTAATGAGCCTGATCAGTAAGCAGTGTTTTAGTCTTATTCTCTGTGAAATATGTATCTTGCCAGGGACTGCTAGCACACAGAGCCATTATTCTCTAACACTCACCTACCCAACAGTATGTGCCAAAGTCTGCAAGTCATATAAAGAAAACCAGGTACATTAGTGTGCAGGGATGAAGCTCTGTCAATGACCCAGACCTGGGTTCATTTATGCAGCCCAGGCACTTGTAGAAGCCGAACAGAGGAAAGGAATTATGAGGTTATGCCTACTCATATTTATTTGAGGGGTGAGATAATGACAATGCGCTGGAAAGAGGCAAGTAGTCCTTGTGGTCCTGGACCTTTGTTAAGACCAGAACCATGAAATGCAGTTGAACTATCTGAATGAACCAGCCATGAGGAGTATTGTGACATTAGAGGGGCAAGTTCACACCTAAAGAGACACTCAAGTCTTACATCTCACAAGTGGCTTCATATGGTACCAGCACACAGGGTTGGGGCCTTCTAGCACTGTTTCATGCCATCCTATTTTGAGCATCTGTGATGGCTCCCAAACTCATTCTACTCCTGCACTCAGGTGGTAATCTCAGAATAGAGGAGTTAATCACGTGAGTGAAACTGAACAGCTGTTTTATCAAGTGGATTAGGGCTTAGGGGAGACATTTACAAAAATCTGCCCAATCCAAAGAGTCTTGAAGATTAATGTGTACATAATGCAGGACTTTCCACTACAGTGAAAAATGAGTGGAGTTGCCAAAACCTGGATTGTGCAAGTATGTCTAGAATATCATGGGTCATTACAGTACCATGGAGTATAAGTCATGCCTGAATAGACATACAGCTGTTATCCGTTAGCTTGTCATAGTCTGAGCAGGATGAGCACATATTGTGTACAATGTTGAACAGTGTGCTATCTATGTCACTGTATAACAGCAAGCCAGTAGTGGTTTATATCTGCTAGTAATGTGATGATTTGTGAAACTGTAATACTGCACTAAGATACCATTATTAACAGTACTAGCTTATCTCATATTGCTATGATATGCTTTATCATTGTAAAGTGTAGTCATATGAGTAGGGAACTGGAAAAAACAGCATTTTCATTTGTGGTTAAAGTGTATCAGTCATGTTCTGAAGCAAGTGTTAAGTAACAAACCGTTGTAGTCAGATATAACCTCCTTACCACATCCAGTACCAAATTATACAGTTTTTAATGCAAAAAGTGGGTTTGTTTTGCATTTTGTTTTGTAACTTAGAGTGGCATGTTGAATTATTGTTCTCAGAGCTGAAAATCCCTTCTACAGCATTATGAAAGACAGAATGCATAATGTCACACTACCTAAATTAATGTATAGACAACAGACTACACCTATTTATATAATGGACAGATGCAATCTCTATACTCCAACTTACATATACCCCTTAAAATACCCTCTAAGACTCAAAAATCTTGAGAATACATTGGGGATGCATGGCATGGCTTTTTAAGCCACATGAGTTATTAGCCTAATATATACATATAAATCTATTTCGATACTAAATTAATTAGTAGTAATTAATTTTTTTTTTTACTTCCTAGAAAGATCATTTGGCAACTAGTTCTTTCAAGTGGGGCACCACTGAAAAGTAACATGATAATGGTGAGGTGAATCCACAATGTAAATAGGAAGCTCCACCTCTAAAAAAGTAAGTTGGTATGACTATAGAGAAAAACAGACTAAACAGTGAAACTAAAAAATTCAAACAGCATGCTATAATCCTAATTCTTTACAAATTCACTTCAAACTTTATCATATGAAGTATAAGGAAAAATAAAATGAAGTGTAAAACAAAGGTGCATTCAAACATGACAAATACACTATAGATGTTTTTCATTACCAGTGCGTGCCACTACTGTCAGTACATTATGTAGTACATGTGTACTGTGAAGTAATCATAACCTGCCTGCAAGTATGCAGCAAGCACTCATGGGTAATTGGGTAATACATTAACCACAACTGTGAACACTATTTTCCAAGTTTCCTGCTCATATAACTGCATTTTAACAACATAAGATGGTACATCCTATTATGATAGTATGTTTCAAGGGGTAATATAGCTTATGGTACTGTTCAGGAGTCATATCTGTGTGCATTATTACAGTTTCACAATGTATGACAGTACAAGCATGTATGAACCACTACCAACTTGCACTTGCATTATATAGCACACTGCCCAATATTGTACACACATGGACATGCTGCTCAAACTATGGCATGATAACAGATAACAACTTATATTCATGTATCCATGAATAACCATACTATGTGGTTCTCTATTTGAGACATTCTAGACATACTTGCAAAGTCCAGGTTTTTGCAATTACACTCAGCCTGGCAATAAGTCCTGTATCATATAACTATTCTTCTGCAAAACTTGATTTGTTTTTGCAAATCCACAGAGGTTACATAGGTTGTAATACATTTTGTGGGTGTCTATGGTCTTTTCTACTCAATAGCAAGTTAGTCAGCACACCTCAGGTGAGTAACCCCTTTAGTTTGGGTGAATAATTGGTTGCAAGAGGAGAGTGAGCCTAGGAGCTACTGCTAATGCTCACAATGGATGGATAGAAGCAGTGTTAGGATGTCCTGCCCCTGTGTGTTGGCATTACTCAGAAGGTGATAGTGAGCTATTAAATATGGCCTCTTTTTAGTTGTGTCTTTCCTCCCTACCAAAAGTGAAAATACCCCCTCATGGACTGCCCATTCACCTACTCAAGCTGCCATTAATGTTTCTGGTCTTGACTGAGGCCAGGGGTCACAGGGGTCACTTGCCTTACTCTGCCATGTTATCATTATCCTTCCATCCAATAAAGGTGGGTAGGATAACCTTATGATTCCGTTCCCCCACTCGGTGCTACATGTGCCTGAACTGCATACAAGAAGCCATCTCTGGGTCACCGTCATGACTTCATCACTCTACACCAATGAGCTGGTTTGCTCTGCAACACTTGTGGGCGTTGGTACACGATATTAGTTCAATGAGTGCTGGTACATATTGGCATTTTGTGCCATCAGTACCAAGCAAAGTATACATTTTGTAGAGAATAAGGTTCTGAAATGTTGCTCATTTATGGGACCCATTAGTGACCCATTATGTAAATTAGCAGTGGAGAACTAAATATGATGCACACATGTTATACAAGTCTGTAGTATTCTGAGACACCATCATCACATTAATTTTCAAAGGTGCTGCATTTGAAAGAACTATATGTGACTCATTACCTTAGAGAGACAGTATAGTTTCCTGAAACCAGGGTATGTCACTTTATCGCACCCACAGTGCTGTATCATGTTTTTGGTCTGTGTTGTATATATACATGACTAATTCGTTACTGCCATGTTTTGATGTTGAGAAATACTTTTGCATGGAACATACAGCCTGTATATTATGATACTGCCTATATCTGTGAGGCTTTCATTGGAAGTTGTTTTATATAGGTGGTAACACTTCATGTAATGTTTTCTGTGGGCACCTCTTGTATGTACTAATGTATATGTTTCCATATATGCATATATTATATATATTCTTATAATATGTTCTTAGCATACAAAGCTATTTGCTCTGCTCGGCAGTCCAAGATAGAATGCTACATACCAGTTTCATGTTAAGTAGTTGCAAAATGTTCAGAGAGAGTGTGTTTTCCCTTGATGTTACAGCTCAGAGAAATGTGACATTTTGCAAAAGTGTCACTGAGGTTTTGTTGAAGTTCATCATTTTTGCTTGAATGTCATGACATGTTGGTGAGTGTTTTAAGAAATCAAAGTCAAGGTGAAATGCAAGTAGTAAAACCAGTTTTACAATCATCAGCATGTTTATTGATTTAGAAAGAGCTGCCATGTAATAGATGAGAAAATATTAACCCGAACAGCCTATGGAACTCTTCATCGGTGCTTTTGTCCACAATGATGTAGTCAGAAAAATATGCATTCCTTATTTTCTGTGTGAAAACCTGTTCCTTGTACAGGCAATGTCAAATGGGTTCACATTGTGCGTAACCACACACATATTATCCCAGAATGAGAAATTTAATGAAATGCATTAGCTACAGTAAGTCAAGATAAAGTACATAACTACTTCTGATGATTTACCTGGCACACACCTATGCTTGAGGTCTAGCAATGGAGAGTACGAGGTGTCATTAGTGAACTTTAGTTTGTTGTCCTGAGTGATTTAATAAAGATCAGTATGCCATTGTTTTTTAATGCCAGTATGCTAAAACATTTCTATTTTTGTGAGTGCTAGATTTACATATCTTCTATAATGTAATATATATGTATAAATGTTTGTGTATATGTAGTTCTGTAATTTGTCAAAGCTTTACTGACTTACACTTGTGTATCTAATATGTGAGTTTTGATTTCCTGTTTTTCAACAGACCAGGTCCCATTGTACATCTCCTGTATGATCTTGGCAGCCAGATGCAAAGGTACAAGCTGTGGTTGCTGTGTAAATCTGTAACCCTGTGGCATATGCCACAGACAGACCCTTGAACACATGGAGCTGCATCTGTCTTGCTAATGCACTGATGTCGACATACAGGTTCAGACCCTGGACTTTGCATACTAGCTGCTTCAGTGCCTGACTGCATGCGATGAAAGTGCCTTAGAGACAAACCCCATCTTGCCATAAGCAGCAGGTGCATTGTACATTATGTCAAAGACTGCCTACCCCAGAAAGCCTAGGCTGTTTTTACCATTTGTGTCACGCTTTCTACTAGCAATTTTCTGTGTTATACATTCTCTAGAGTTACTATGGGACATTTCTGCCCATGTTTTTTCTTTTGGAAAAGTTGTGCAACACTAGAAAAACTTAGGGTGCATTCCACTGCAAGATTTCTAAACACTGTGTTACATAGAATGTTAGGGAATCTCATTACCTGGTCTGGGTTTACTGGTACTGCATTTCAATTACAAGGTAATGAATTAGGTGGCCTCAGCCTCCTCTGCTGCCACCAGTGCCAACACCACCACAACTGATGAAACCATCCCACGTGGATGATATAATTCTTAATCCCATGGGTAGGGTGGAATGTGCAGTTCATTGCATCAACTGCAGCAGCCCTGCTTTCAATATGGGAGTCGGGTCTATATTAGATAACCGAAAGTTATCTTAAGCAAATGCTTACATGAGCGAAAACGCCGGTAATCAAACTTGATATTGTGGGGGGCTGCTGCACCCCTCACACCCCGGCTAACTATATATTTCAACTCTGAGATCGCACTACAGTGAGGAAAGGGCAATTATCCCACTCCTCACTGTACCACGACCCCACAAACACAGTTTCGATTCCCGGAGTTTTCGCTCATGTGAGTGTTTGCTTAAGATAACTTTCGGTTATCTAATATAGATCCATGGGAGACTATCAGAGTCTGGCACAAGCACTTTGTCATCATCCATATGTACATTTGTGTTATGGAGGAATGCATGCATTATCTGGAGAATATCTAGTCTCGCACAGAAGAAACTTACCATATCTGTACTTCTAGATATGAAAATGTACTTGTATATCATCTGGATGTGAACTTTTCCATGTTATGTTTGTCTGATGTTTATCCAGATTATATAGTTGTACCTTATTGCTTGCCTTATTTATAACTTGTAAATTATTATGTAAACAATGAAAAATTGCAAATATTCATGAATCTCACCTAAGTACTGTTTTGTTACTTTATGTACTGGATTCTAAAGGACTAGATGTCAAGTGACCTGAAGAGGGAGTGATGACTGTTTTAGTAATTGACACACAGTGGACTTCCGAAAGGTCTTATAGCATACTGCTATGAGTTTTTGGAGTAATTAAAGGAACATTGTAACAAACAGAGCTCCTGCATAATATGCATATGTGAACTGTAATACTGAGTATGCAGATTTATAGATAACAAAAGACTCAAAAGATTCAAAGAAACGTTATTGTCATTTAGAAAACACAAGTGCTACCTAAACGAAACTTTGCATGTTGGCTCTTTTACAGGAGAAAACAAACACAAAAAGATAGACATGATAGGTATTAAAGAATAAACAATAACTATAGTACAAAACTAAATAGCTAAGTAGCTGACGCACATGCTTGTACACTATTTATATACACTGGACAACACTGACTACTAGATTATTAACACATGAAAAGAAAAGTACACTATACACAGAGGTGAGATTGGGTGATATT
>NC_056725.1:147104557-147110871 GCF_019279795.1 Protopterus annectens
GATAAAACACTAGTAAAAACATAGTATCTGATATAGTACAGCACAGCCAATGAAAATCAATAGTTTACCCTCCTTTTTGCTAGAACTGGTTTTAAAGGGACAACATCATTTAATCCTGGGGCTTTGTTAGCTTCCAGTCTGAGAATCCATTGCATCTCTTTGTATTCAGTTTCATTATACAAGTCATCCATTCTTTGACTTCTGTTTACAACACATATAGCCATAAAGGCAAATACATGATCACTATGCAATTCTATATTCTATGTGCATTATGTTTCCTTCTTCTTGATGCCTGGATTTTTAAAATGAATAGGTTCTTGACATAAAATATCTTTCAAATTTTTATTTCTTTTAAAAATAAATCTAGGTTGTGTCCCTACAACTCTAGTTATATTCTCATCTGTTAAAAAATTCTCCCGTTGTCTCTAATTATATATAAGAAGAAGTGAACTTATCCATGCCTACATTGTAAAGCCTGTAAGCCATACCTCTCAACTGTAAAGATTTTCGCAGAATGTCCAGATTTTTGGCTCATGTTTTGGTCTGTTCCTCATAAAATCTGTGTTTTTCTGACAAATTACAGGGATGATGTGAGGACTGAAGTCACTAAATAATGATATACATTTGAGTTTCAGACTTCAAATCCTTCAGAAAATGTATGTTAAAACAAGTCCTTTTACTCTACCAACTTTCTAAGCTTATAAGAGTAATATTTAAAATGTGTCCCTATTTTTGGGCCTTTGTCCCCCCATTTTGTCAGTCTTTGTCCAGATTTCTTGCACTGAGAGGTTGATAGGTATGCTGTAAGCACATTTTACAAGGAAACTGTTTTACACACCCCAGGACCAACAATAAGTACTTTTTGAATATGTATGCTGACTATAATACACACAATGTTGTCTATATTGCAAATTGTCAACAGTGTACTGCATATTATGTAGGAAAAACAAATTGCAGACTTAAAGATATCATTTTTAAGTTTCTATCAGATATAAGCTTAAGAAAAGAACATAATGCACTGTACAAGCATATGGAATTGCATAGTGATCATGTATTTGCCTTTATGGTTATATGTGTTGTAAACAGAAGTCAAAGAATGGATGACTTGTATAATGAAACTGAATACAAAGAGATGCAATGGATTCTCAGACTGCGAGCTGACAAAGCCCTAGGATTAAATGATGTTGTCCCTTTAAAACCAGCTCTAGCAAAAAGGAGGGTAAACTATTGATTTTCATTAGCTGTGCTGTACTATATCAGATACTATGTTTTTACTAGTGTTTTATCATCTGATGATGGGATTTACCCGAACGTGCTTATTATACTGCTGTTATTGTTTTAATAATGTGAAGTTGCTTCATTGTACTTGCCTTACTTTTGGATCAACAAATTCTTCTCCCCAACCTTTTACCTTCTCTCCCATTCCTACTTCCAACATAACTAAGCTCTTGTTAAAATGCAAGCCTGGTAGCACTGCTCCAAATAACCTACCCCCTGAGTACCTGCAAATGTCAGCCAGAGCTATCAGCTACCCCATCAGTATTTTCATAAACAGATCTTGCCAATAATTGTATGTACCCTTCATCTGGAAAAAAGCCTACATCATTCCTTTACATAAAGAAGGCAACAACACAGACATCTCTCATTTCTGCCCTATTGTAATACTATCACCATCTCTAAAATAATGGAAAAATGCATTCAAACTCAACTCATGACTTATCTACTCCAAAACCACCTCTTTTCCAACTCTCAGCATGGCTTTTGACCTGGACACAGCACTACAACTATTCACCTTTCCTACTTGAACACTGTCAACCACCATCACAATGATGGCAAACTCATCTCTGTACTTTTCCTTGATCTCTGTAAGGCCTTTGACACCATCTCCCACTCTCTCCTCCTTTCTAAGCTCCCACACCTAGGCATGTCCACTCCCACACTTGAATGCTTTTCCAGCTATCTTATAAACAGACAACAATCTACCAAATGGATAGACTCACTTTCACCTTTTCTCACTACTGCCACAGGAGTTCTCCAAGGATCAGTTTTGGGACCCATTCTTTTCACTGTCTTCATTAATCACTTACACTCTACTATCACTCATGGATCTGTAGTACAATACGCAGATGATTCTACTATTATCTGCTCCAGCACCTCAGAAAAAGAACTTCTGACTGTGACCCAAAATACTTTTCCATTACTGAATCCTGGATGACCAATAACCACCTTGCCCTTAACCCCAGCAAAACTAAACTCCTGATCTTTACACCCAAAAAAACCCTCCACTCTTAATAAATCAAATTTCACCATCTACTCATCTAACAAAACTGCCATAGAGGTTGTCCCCAGTACCAAATTACTCGGCATCACTGTAGATGATAACTTAACATTTGACCACTATTTCCACAACAACATAAAAATAAATACACCAAAAACTTGAGACCCTTTATAAACATAAACACTTCTTAAATTACTCCACTAGAAAAACACTTGTCTGGACTTTTCCCCTACCCTCTCTCTTCTATGGTGCCCCTATTCTTACTAACATCCAGACCTGCTTAAAAACTAAGATGGAATCCTGCTATAACAAAATTACTACATTTGTGACAAATGCAAAATGTTCTTCCCATCACTGCCACGCCTTACAATCCTTGAACTGGATTGAACTCCCACAACATCTCGTATGCATACAACTATCCACCACACACAAAATTATATACAAATTACACAAATACCCAGCCCTCACATCCCTTCTAACTCTATATCAACCAAATAGGCATCTCAGATCTGAAAATCAATCCAAGTAAATAGGCCAAAACTCCCTGCAGGTCAGAATCTATACTCTTTCACTGTCAACTTTCCTCACTTGTCTAGAGGAAAACAGTTTTTAGTACTTAATAAATAAGCACTTACTCAGACATGTCTAAAGGTCAGCTCCCGGTGTTTTCTCCTGTCTACCTGATGAATCTGGGCATCTTGGGACAATGCAGCAAATGCCTCATGTACACAGACAACCCTCTCCTCCTACCACCCAACACTACGACCTGTGAAAGATGCACGTATATAGCCAAACTGGAAGCAAAGCTCTCCTCACCAAAGACTGGCCTAGACAGTCAAGAGGAGAAGGTAAACACTTGCACCACACCACAGTCATCACATAGTCCCTCAAAACCTACACCACCAAAGCACACACACAGAAGCACAAAACACACACCTACATTCACAGAGGCTCTCAGTACAAATCTGCCCAAACAACAGAGACCTCCAAAGCAGAAATGCAAGCAACCTTCACCCCCCAACACAATCCAAATGACACATAGCCCACATACTCAGTGTGCCACTCAACTACAGCCCATAAGGCATAACATACCCAACACTCTAGTCATAGGTGACTCTATAGTCAGGCACACTGATGTTCCACTCATCAGGCTAAATAAGGAAAAAGTTACTGTCAGCTGCCTGTCAGGTGCCAGGATCCGCCACATAACGCATGCACTTAGGTCACTCCACAACAAGTACAAATATGACTCTGTCATTGTCCATGTTGGTGTGAATGACCTGAGACATAACTCCCTGGACTACATGAAAAGAGACATGGAGGAGCTCTCCGATCTTGTAGCCCAAGCAGGTATGAGCCTAGCCCTGAGTATCATCCTGCCATCACCCAGAATGACACCACAATACAAGGACCTGTCTGCCTGGGATGACATGATCGACAGACCACGCTGCTTTACCAGAGATGGCCTGCACCCATCGCCCTTGGGATTCCGGATACTGGCAAAGGCTCTTGCCAGCCCTATAGTGCCTTTTTAGGCAAGGTTCAAATGACAAATTCACCACCGTAACAGGTACAAGCAAGCAAAATCTGAGGGTAATGCTACTCAATGCTAAAAGTCTAAACCTCAAAATGCACTCACTCGAGGTACTCCTTAAAATGGAGAACACTGACATCATTGCAGTGACAGAGACCTGGTTCAAAGCTCCAGAGACCACCCCTTCATTACGAGGCTATAATTCATACCACACCTTTCGGCCACAAAACACGGACCGAAACACTAAAGGTGGAGGCGTGTCCATATTTATTAAGGATATCCACACCTCCAAGCAAGTTGCTCAGCATAATGCATCCAAGATTATCCAAGTTCAACTAACTCTGGGCAAAACCGCAATCCAGATCGTAGCTTGGTACAGACCCCCCACCATGCCCCAGGATTCCCACTCCTCTTTTCTTGATACACTGGAAAATATTAAGGTACAACCCAACACTCTAATAATGGGTGATTTCAACTACCCTACCATTAACTGGGAAAACTACTCATGTACAAACTCTTTTGCTCAATGTTTTCTGGAAATCATCTATTCCAATGCCTTGGATCAACTTATCCACACCCCCACCAGGGGCAGCAATATCCTAGACCTCATCATCACCAACATGTGTGACCAGTGTTCCACACCAGAGGTCAGCTCCTCATTGGTCAGATCCGACCACAAGCTAATCACCCTAGACATCCACATCCTGCTCCCACCCCCCATTAGGAAAACAACTGTAAAAAATTTCTCCAAAGCCAACTTCACGTTTCTTAAGACAGAAGTGGCAAACTTCACGAAACCCATGCAGATGGACAAGAGAGGTACGACTGCTGAATCTTACACTAATGCACTTTATAAGCACTTACATGAGTGCATGGATCGTGCTATCCCTAACAGAACCAAGATGCTATCCTCCAAAAAAAGGAAGCCAATCTGGTGGTCTTCTGCTTAAACAAACTCTACAACAGAAGAAAGAAACTGTTGCAAAAAAGAGTAAAATCCCATGATTGGAGGAACTCCCTGGCCAGCCTCAGTAAGAAGCTGAGATCCCTCATAAAATCCTCCAAAGCTAGTTATGAAAACAAAATTGCCACTGATTCTAAAGACAACCACAAAGCATTCTATAGCTATGTCAAGAATCTCAATGGCAGCACTCAGATCTGCTCTGAGTTACAACAATGACACTAAATATACAGAACCAACTGATATTGCCAACATCCTGGCAGATAGGTTCAGTGCTAAATTTACCCACCTCTCACCCCCTAAAGGGCCCATCTTTATACCGGAAGAATGCAAAGTTCCTGCACAGGTAAACACTTCACTCTCCAAAGCCAAGAACACAGCATCCATGGGACCTGACAACATCCCAGGCTGCCTTCTACATGAACTACAGAATGAACTGGCACCCCATCTAAGTACCATGTTCAATCATAGCCTCACCTCAGTCTTTGGCACACCGCGACAGCTATTCCACTCCACAAAGGGGGGGGGGCACAACAAACCCCGGGAACTACCTCCCCATTAGCCTGATGAGCCTTGTCTGCAAGGCCATGGAACGTATCATCATGGAACTCATAAACAAAGACATTGGAGATCTCCAAACTCTGGACCCCACACAGTTTGGGTTTGTAAAAGGCAAATCATGTCTCCTAAACCTGACAGACTTTTTTGAAGTAGTCACCAAAGCCATAGATGAAGGTAAGGTGGTTCACACAGCCTATCTAGATCTCACCAAGGTGTTCAACACCATCCCCCACTCGAATTATAGATAAACTCACTAAACTAGGTATAAATCCCTATGTCACAAGATGGGTTGCCAACTGGCTTACTGACAGAACCCACACTGTGAAAGTAGCAGACTCCAAATCAGACTTCAGACCAGTGACAAGTGGAGCACCACAGTGTTCAGTCCTGGGTCCTCTCCTGTTTGATATCTGCTTCTCTGAAGTACAGGCTAACACAGAAGGTCTTCAGCTAACTAAATTAGCAGATGACTGCAAACTAGGAGCCATAATCGAAACTCCTAACAATGTGGACATCCTACAAAAGGGCCTCACTGAGACGGATGCCTGGTGTCAAAGACATGGTCTCAAGCTCAATGCCATAAAGTGCATTGTCATCCCCTTTGGTAAAAACTCTGTACCCGTGAACTATCACATAGGCAGTAGTCTACTTAACACCGAAAGTGTGATGAGACCTTGGGACACAGGTGGACAGTAGTCTCTCCTTTGATAATGACATCACCAAAGTGGTCAGGAAATCCTTCTATGTGGCGCACCTCATCAAAAAAGGTATCTCATTAGACCCATTATAGAGTACAATGCCCCTTTTTGTATGTACCTCACAAGACATCTACAACAACTGGAAAGGCTGCAAATATACCTCACAAAGAGGATTACTGGCCTCAAACAGATGCCTTACTCAGACCGTCTCAAAAAACTCCAGCTTTACTCCGTTGCATATCGCCTACTCAGAGGCGATCTCTGCCTAACATACAAAGCTAT